>NW_027142371.1:242386-446513 GCF_026170545.1 Melanerpes formicivorus | reverse complement strand
GACTGTGTCCTCTTGTTCTGGTGCTGGCTGCCTGGCAGAAGAGACCAACTCTCACCTGGCTACAACCTCCCTTCAGGGAACTGTAGAGAGCAAGAAGGTCTCCCCTGAGCCTCCTCTTCTGCAGGCTAAGCAACCCCAGCTCCCTCAGCCTCTCCTCACAGGGCTGTGCTTGAGACCTCTCACCAGGAGCACCAGGAGGTCTTTTGTCCAGGAAAGCACACCCAGAGAGGATGTCACACATCCATCCTCCCCTTGGCACACTCCTGGCTCATGGGAAGGAGGCTGGAGAATTGGAAAGAGGAATTTTTAGCCTTGCAGTGGAATTTCACACCTTTTTCTGGGTTTGCTTTTTATCTTTTTCCTTCCCCCCCCAGCACTTCCTGCTGTTCCTAAACCAAATTGAACATGAGCTTTGAAGCTCTCCTGAAGGGTAGGTTCCTATGTCTGGTCTGGAGCTTGACCCCAAACACGTGGCAAACTACATGTGAAATTCGTAGAACCCACAGAATGGGAAGGGCCTTAAAGATCATCTGGTTCCAACCCCCTGCCATGGGCAGGGACACCTCCCACCAGCACAGGTTGCTCAAAGCCTCATCCAGCCTGGTCATAAACACTTTTAAGGATGAGGCACCACCAACTTCTCTGGTCAGCGTGTTCCAGTGTCTCACCACCCTCATAGTAAAGAACTTCCTCCTAACACCCAATTTAGATCTACCCTGCTCAAACCATTGCCTCTCATCCTATCCCCACCCTCACTGCAAAGAATGTCTTCCTCATCTCCAGTCTCAATCTCCTCTGTCCCAGCTCAAAGCCATTGCCTCTCATCCTCTCACTCCCAGCCCTTGTCAAAAGCCCCTTCCCAGCTCTCCTTCAGCCCCCTTCAAGGACTGGAAGGCTGCTCTAAGATCTCCCTGAAGCCTTCTTTTTCTCCAGGGTCTCCTTGAAGCCTTCTCTTCTCCAGGCTTTTTCATCACCATAGCCCCTTGTCCTATCATAGAATCATAGACTCAATGAGGTTGGAAAAGACCTCAAAGATCATCAAGTCCAACCTGTCACCCAACACCTCCTAACAACTAAACCATGGCACCAAGTGCCACATCCAATCCCTTCTTGAGCACCTCCAGGGATGGGGACTCCACCACCTCCCTGGGCAGCACATCCCAATGGCCAATTTCTCTTTCTGGGAAGAACTTTCTCCTCACTTCAAGCCTAAAGCTCCCCTGGCACAGCTTGAGACTGTGTCCTGTCACCACAGGCCCTTATAAATAGTCCTCTCCAGCACGACTGGAGGCAAATTCCTTAGTGAGTGTCTCCTAGTGTCATTCAGGCATGGCTCTTTTGGAGTGGATTCTCTTCCAGAGACAAGACAGCGTGGGGTGGGATTTAGAAACAAAACAAATACCCTCAGCAGAGCAGAAGGCCATCCTTGGTGGGGCTGCTTGTGCCTGGTCTGCAGCAGATTCTGCCCCTCAGCTCCTTTCAATTCCTCTCAGTCCATTACTGGGGTTTTCAATTTCATCCCCTTTCCTAGGAGCAAGCTCAGCTTTATGTTTCCCTTTTAAGCTGATTGAAATAAAGTATTTGAACAAATGTCATGGGCACTTAGAAATCTCTCCTCTGTTTACTCTCCTCTGCTTTCATTCTGTCCCTTCCCCCCCCCCGCCCCTGTGGGTACCAGCTCTGAAAGCCTCAAGTGCTGTCTCTCTAAATGAATGCATCCTGCAGGCAGGACACTGTTCAAATTCATTATTTCCCTCTGTATTGGAAATAGGCCTTTATTATGTCTCCCTTCATGTTTTCCCCATGGTTGAATAGCTGAGCTCCTTTATAAGCCATCAGCAAAGAGAGGGTGGCTCCTTGAGATCCATTAGGTACATACCTCTGGGAAACTCTTCTGCAGCCAACAAACATTTGTAGGCAGTGCAGAAAACAAGCCCCCTAAGAAGAAGTTTTGCGCTCTGCTCAACTCAATTCATTACAGCTGCTGTCGTTTGCATGACTCCTGGAGGTCCAGGGGGGCAAATCCAGAGGAGGTTCCACCTCAGAAGGGTTCTCCTGCACCCCCTGCGTAGCCCCATAGAAGCATTTGGCTTGGGGAAAGCCCTTTAAGAGCATCCAGTCCAACCATCCTCTAACTCTACCAAGTCTGGTGCTAAACCATGGCCCTCAGCACCACAGCTCTGCACCTAGGGCAGCTCACGCAGGAACACATCCAGGTGGATCATAGAAGTCTCCAGAGAAGGAGACTCCACAACCTCTCTGGGCAGCCTGCTCCAGGGCTCCAGCAGCCTCACCGCAAAGAAGTTTTCACTCATGTTGAGGTGGAACCTCCTGGGTTCCAGTTTATCCTTGTTGTTCCTTCTCCTATCACTGGGCACCACTGAAGAGAGCCTGGCCCCTTCATCTTGACATCCACTCTTCAGGTATCTCCTCTCCTCTCCTCTCCTCTCCTCTCCTCTCCTCTCCTCTCCTCTCCTCTCCTCTCCTCTCCTCTCCTCTCCTCTCCTCTCCTCTCCTCTCCTCTCCTCTCCTCTCCTCTCCTCTCCTCTCCTCTCCTCTCCTCTCCTCTCCTCTCCTCTCCTCTCCTCTCCTCTCCTCTCCTCTCCTCTCCTCTCCTCTCCTCTCCTCTCCTCTCCTCTCCTCTCCTCTCCTCTTCCTCTCCTCTCCTCTCCTCTCCTCTCCTCTCCTCTCCTCTCCTCTCCTCTCCTCTCCTCTCCTCTCCTCACATGGCCATGGAGATGGGATCCTTTCTTCTCAACAGATAACACCCAGCACCCCAAGGAGCAGCACTGGTGCCTTTCAGCCAGAGACTGCTTTCATTCAGATACCAAATGCTGCTGAGAATTTTTGCCAAAGGATTTAACTCTCATAGAATCACAGACTCAAACAGGTTGAAAGAGACCTTCAAGATCATCAAGTTCAACCTATCACCCAGCCCTATCCAACCAACTAGACCACGGCACCCAAGTGCCTCATCCAGGCTTTTCTTGAAGATCTCCAGGGATGGTGACTCCACCACCTCCCTGGGCAGCACATCCCAATGGCCAATCTCTCATTCTATGAAGAACTTCTTCCTAACATCCAGCCTAAACCTCCCCTGGCACAGCTTCAGACTGTGTCCTCTTGTTCTGGTGCTGGGGGGCCTGGGAGAAGAGACCAACCCCTACCTGGCTACAATCTCCCTGCAGGGAGTTGGAGAGAGCAAGAAGGTCTCCCCTGAGCCTCCTCTTCTCCAGGCTAAGCAACCCCAGCTCCCTCAGCCTCTCCTCACAGGGCTGTGCTCCAGGCTCCTCACCAGTTTCATTGCCCTTCTCTGGACACCTTCTTGCTGCTAGGTTGGGAGAGGGAAGAGTTAAGCTTTCAAAAGCAGAACATTTTATTTTTGTAACCCACCATTCCCACTCTCCAGCCAAAGCAGGACTGATGACCAAGGTATATTTGAGGCTGTCAGCTCTGCTTTGCTCTCTGTTGGTAAAAAACCTGCTGCTCCCTGCCTGGAAATGTCAGAGGGAAATTGAAAAATAACATTTTCCCCTCTCCCTGCTTCCACACCTTCTTTCCTGCAGCTGGGGCTGCCATTTCTCCAGGCACCCTGACAAGCTCTGCACCATCAGGTGCTGCTGGGGCTGGGGACATGCAAGTTTGGGGCATCCTGGAAGCCAGGAGGCACCTGAACCCAGTGGGGTGTGGCTTCTACCCAAGAGTGTGGGCAACAGCACAGGATCTCATCTCTGATCACTGAACCCCAGCATGGTGGGGGTTGGAAGGGACCTCTGGAGATCATCTAGTCCAACCTTACTGCTACAGCAGTGGCATCCACAGCAGGTCACACAGAAGCACAGGGAGGTGGGTTTTGAAAGCTTCTGGAGAAGGAGGCTCCACAACCTCTCAGTATCACAGTATCACTAAGGTTGGAAGAGACCTCAAAGATCATCAAGTCCAAACTGTCACCAAAGACCTCATGACTAAACCATGGCACCAAGTGCCACATCCAATCCCCTCCTGAACAGCTCCAGGGACGGCGACTCCACCACCTCCCTGGGCAGCACATCCCAATGGATAACAACTCTCTCAGTGAAGAACTTTCTCCTCACCTCCAGCCTAAACCTCCCTTGGCACAGCTTGAGACTGTGACCTCTTGTTCTGGTGCTGGTTGCCTGGGAGAAGAGACCAACCCCCACCTGGCTACAACCTCCCTCCAGGTAGTTGTAGAGAGCAATGAGGTCTCCCCTGAGCCTCCTCTTCTCCAGGCTAAGCAACCCCAGCTCCCTCAGCCTCTCCTCACAGGGCTGTGCTCCAGACCCCTCCCCAGCTTTGTTACTTGTTGGGGTGCAGCCCACCCACCCAGCCTCACTTATCATATCACCTCATTTGTTGGCAGATGCTCAGTGCTGGAGCTGGCGTAGCTCAAATAAGAGAATCCAGGCTGGGAACCCATCCAGCTGAGCTAGTGCTTGTGGGCCATGCCTGTGATCCAGCTGGGATGGAGCAAAACTAGAAATGGGTAGATTGAGATTGGATGTTAGGAAGAAATTGTTGCCCATGAGGGTGGAGAGAGCCTGGCACAGGTTGCCCAGGGAGGTGGTGGAAGCCTCATGCCTGGAGGCTTTGAAGGCCAGGCTGGATGTGGCTGTGAGCAACCTGCTGTAGTGTGAGGTGTCCCTGGCCATGGCAGGGGGGTTGGAGCTGGCTGAGCCTTGAGGTCTTTTCCAACCCTGACAGTTCTATGATTCTGTGATGCTTTTCCTGTAGGTTAAGGGACCACTGTCCAGCCACAGAGCTGCCTCATGCCTTCAGGGCCGAGCAAACCAGAGCAGGACCTCAGAAGAGCTTTGGAAGCTCAGGGGGAAGACATTACCCTGCCCCCAGGGAATGTGAAGGCATCTTGGCAATGACTTCAGAACTGAGCTTGCAAGGTTTTGTGTGTGCTCATCTGAAAGCCTTTGACACATGGTGCTGTGTGTTGCTTTTATGAATATGCAAATCCCAGCAGTGCAATTACAGATAATGAGATGTAGTCAAAACTTTTCAGGAGTGAATGCATGTGCCTGAGTTTGCAGATTTCTGTCACAGTTGTATTTGCAAAATAGATGAGATAATGCTGCTGAAGAGAGCAGCTTCCCTGGCACCCAGGCACAACCCATACTGCCCAGCTGCCAGCTCCCTTCCTGCCACTGGCAGCCCTGCTGCGGGCTGGGGATCATGCTGAGCTCCTGGGCGTCAGTGCCCTGGCACCCTAAAGCAGAGCCAAGCTGCTGGGTGGTTTCAAGGGTTGGACCAAGGCACTGCCATTGGCCCATGAGGTGCATGGTCCTGCTGCAGATCTGGGACAAAACTCTGCAGGGGAACCAAGAGGGACAGCGATCTGCTGGAGGGAGTTGAACTGAGAGCTACAAGGATGATGAAGGGACTGCAACATCATCTCCCCTGTGAAGAGAGACTGAGAGCCCTGGGGCTGTTTAGTTTGGAGAAGAGAAGGCTGAGAGGGGATCTGATCAATGTCTAGCAATAGCTGAGGGGTGGGGGTCAAGAAGGGGCCAGGCTCTTTAAGGTGGTGTCCAGTGACAGGACAAGGAACAAGTGCCACATCCAATCCCCTCTTGAACACCTCCAGGGATGGGGACTCCACCACCTCCCTGGGCAGCACATTCCTCTCTGTGAAGAACTTCCTCCTCACCTCCAGCCTAAACCTCCCCTGGCACAGCTTGAGACTGTGTCCTCTTGTTCTGGTGCTGGGTGCCTGGGAGAAGAGCCCAACCCCCTCCTGGCTCCAACCTCACTTCAGGGAGTTGTAGACACCAATAAGGTCTCCCCTGAGCCTCCTCTTCTCCAGGCTAAGCAACCCCAGCTCCCTCAGCCTCTCCTCACAGGGCTGTGCTCAAGGCCTCTCCCCAGCCTTGTTGCCCTTCTCTGGACACCTTCAAGTCTCTCAATGTCCTTCTTAAACTGAGGAGCCCAGAACTGAATACAGGACTCAAGGTGTGGCCTAACCAGTGCAGAGTACAGGGGCACAATGACTTCCCTGCTCCCGCTGGCCACACTATTCCTAATGCAGGCCAGGATGCCATTGCCCTCTTGGCCACCTGGGCACACTGCTGGCTCATGTTTAGACAGCTGTCAATCAGTACCCCCCAGGTCCCTCTCTGTTTGGCAGCTCTCAGCCACTCTGACCCCAGCCTGTAGCTCTGCAGGGGATTGCCGTAGCCAAAGTGCAGCCCCTGGCACTTGGACTTGTTGAATGCCATCCCATTGGACTCTGCCCATCTGTCCAGTGGGTCAAGGTCCCTCTGCAGAGCCTTTCTCCCTTCTAACTGACTAACTGACTGTCACAACAGGCCCTTGCTCAAAACTCTGTCCCCAGCATTCTTCTAGGTCTCTTGCTTTCTGGTCAGCCCTTTAAGCACTGAAAGGCCACCAGAAGCTCTCCCTGCAGCCTTCAATCCATCACCTTCCAGCACTTTCCAGCCAGTGATACCCCCCAGAGGAGGCTGGCAGTGGCCTTCCTCCCTTCCCCCTCCTCTTTCTCTTTCTTCTTGCAAACACCTACATCCTTCCTGTATTGTTGCAAACCACAAGACAATAAGCTGAGAAGCTAAGCCTGTCAAACAGTGAGTGGAAAGGTCTGTGGGGGGAGGTGGACCTCTGGGGCTGGGTGGGCTCCACCTTCCCCTGCAAATACCACCGGAAACCTCTGTCCTGCTGCTTGCATAACTGGGGTTGGGGTAGGGGGGGGGCAGGGGGTGGGGTGCTCACCCCAAACGGCAGCACTTGCTCAAACCTCTCATCTTCTCCAGCCTTTTTTGGTCATTGTGTCCCTTGCTGCCTCTCCCACGGCCCCAGCAGCAGGACCCAGCAGCGCAGTGCTTGTGGCAGGAGACTCTTCTGCCTCTGCAAGCTCCTTGCTGGGCTCTCACCAGCACTTTATTTAGTTAAGAGCTTTTCCCCAAGCTTTTTCATGGCTCCTCTCCTCCTCCCCTCCAGCTGTTGTCAGGCCAACTCCATCCCAGCTGTGTGTTTGCTGGGGGAGAAGGGTTGGATCCTCCAAGCCAGGGTGGCAAGGCTGGGATGAGTGTGCTCCATGTAGCATCCAGGTCCTGCTCTGCCTTTTGCTGCTGAACTGAGCAAAACTGCCTGCAAGGTGGGGTGACTCCTGGGTGTCCCAGCCCTGCCCTGGGTGTCCCCAGCCCTGCCATGAGTGTCTCCAGCCCTGCCCTGGGTCTCCCAGCCCTGCCATGAGTGTCCCCAGCCCTGCTGTGAGTGTGTGTCCCCAGCGCTGCCCTGGGTGTCCCAGCCCTGCCCTGGGTGTCCCCAGCCCTGCCCTGCGTCTCCCAGCCCTGCCATGAGTGTCCCCAGCCCTGCCCTGGGTGTCCCCAGCCCTGCCTTGAGTGTCTCCAGCCCTGCCCTGCGTCTCCCAGCCCTGCCATGAGTGTCTCCAGCCCTGCCCTGGGTGTCCCCAGCCCTGCCCTGGGTGTCCCCAGCCCTGCCTTGAGTGTCTCCAGCCCTGCCCTGGGTCTCCCAGCCCTGCTGTGAGTGTCCCCAGCGCTGCCCTGGGTGTCCCCGGCGCTGCTGAGCCCTGTGTGCATTCAGTCCTGCTGGCAGCAGCTCTCACTCCCTGCTGCTAGAAGCCCCGGAGCAGGTTCCCTGCCCAGGCATTCTAATGACTGGGAAGCACAGTGAAAAGCTGCAGGAGCAGCAGGCTCCTGTGGCTCTCCAGGAATGCCAGCTGAGCACCAGCAGCTCAGGCACACACCACATCGTTGGGCTTCGAGGAAAACCTTCACTTGGGCTTCCTTGCCACAGGCAGTTTCCTTGAGCTTCTGACATGGAGGCACCTGGGAAGGTCAAACCAGCTGCCAGGCAGAGAGTATTTAATGGGATTGTGTACTTGATATGCTTGGAGGTTATCCTAGGGCAACTGCTTCGGTCCTGATAAGACAAGGCAGGGCTTCAAGGCAGCTCAGAGCACTGCAGTGCTGCTCTGCAGCTGATATCCTGTGCTGCAGGGGTTCAGAGGGAAGGGCTGTGACTCCAGGAGCAGTGCTGGGTGATGCTGAGAGCACACAGACCTGGCCATGGCCTGCACTCCCTTCCCTGGGCACTCCACCATCACCTGCAGCTGCAGCACTGAGCATGGACATGGGAATCAGAATCACAGAATGTGAAGGGCTGGAAGGGACCTTGAGAGATCAACCCCCTGCCAGAGCAGGGTCACCTGGAGCAGCTCACACAGGAGCACATCCAGGCAGGTCTTGAATATCTCCAGAGAGGGAGACTCCACAACCCCCCTGGGCAGCCTGCTCCAGGGCTCTGGCACCCTCACACAGAAATGATTTCTCCTCCTGTTTGCATGGAACTTCCTCTGCCTCAGCTTCCACCACTGCCCCTTGTGCTGGCATTGGGCAGCACCCAGCAGAGCCTGGCTCCAGCCTCTGGGCATCACCCTGCACAGCTTTATCCCCAGCAATGAGGTCGCCCTCAGGCTCCTCCTCCCCAGGCTCCAGAGCCCTCAGCTCCCTCAGGCTCTCCTCCTGAGGAAGATGTTCCACTGCCTGCAGCAGCTTTGTGGCTCTGTGCTGGACTCTTTCAAGCAGTTCCCTGAGGTCCTTCTTGAGCTGAGGATCCCAGAACTGGACACAATATTCCAGATGCAGCTTCATCAGGACAGGGTAGAGGGGGAGGAGAACCTCTCTTGACCTACTAACCACAGCCCTTCTAATCCACCCCAGGATGCCATTGGCCTTCTTGGCCACCAGAGCACATTGCTGGCTCATGGTCAACCTTCCATCCAACAGAACCCCAGGTCCTTTTCCTCTTTACAACAGGTCAGTCTCCAACCTACCCTGGCCCATGGGGTTGTTCTTTCTCAGGTGCAAGTCTCTCCCCTTGCCCTTGTTGAATGTCATTCCATTCCTCCCTGCCCAGCTCTCAGCCTGTCCAGGTCTGGCTGAATGGCTGCACCACCCTCCTGTGTCAACCACTCCACCCAGTTTGGTGTCACCAGCAAACTTGCTCTCATCCAGGTCATTGATGAATATATTGAACAGCTCTGGTCCCAGTACTGACCCCTAAGGGACTTCATGAAGATGGTTTGAAACCCAGGGTGCTCAAAAGTTATCCTGCTGCAGCTTCAAGCTGATTTGGTCTAAATTCTTAGGCAGCCAGCACCAGAACAAGAGGACACAGTCTGAAGCTGTGCCAGGGGAGGTTTAGGCTGGAAGAGAGAAGAAAGTTCTTCCCAGAGAGAGTTGTTGGCCACTGGAATGTGCTGCCCAGGGAGGTGGTGGAGTCTCCATCCCTGGAGGTGTTCAAGAGGGGATTGGATGTGGCACTTGGAGCCATGGTTTAGTTGTCAGGAGGTGTTAGGTAATAGGTTGGCCTTGATGATCTCTGAGATCTTTTCCAACCTGGTTGATTCTGAGATTCTGTGACTCTGCACACTCCCCCAGGAGCACTGAAGGATCATCTGTTCCTGGCTGTGTATCACCACATCAGGGTCACCCAGAGCAGGTTGCTCAGGTAGGTTTTGAGTCATAGAATCACAGAATTGGCAGGGTTGGAAGGGACCTCAAGGCTCAGCCAGTTCCAAACCCCCTGCCATGGCCAGGGACACCTCACACCACAGCAGGTTGCTCACAGCCACATCCAGCCTGGCTGCAAACACCTCCAGGCAGGAGGCTTCCACCACCTCCCTGGGCAACCTGTGCCAGGCTCTCACCACCCTCATGGGGAACAACTTCTTCCTCACATCCAAACTGAATCTCCTCATTTCCAGTTTTGCTCCATCCCCCCCAGTCCTATCACTCCCTGACACCCTCAAAAGTCCCTCCCCAGCTTGCTTGGAGACCCCTTCAGATACTGGAAGGCCACAGTTAGGTCTCCTGGGAGCCTTCTCTTCTCCAGACTGAACAACCCCAACTCTTTCAGTCTATCCTCATAGGAGGGCAGCTCCAGCCCTCTGCTCATCCTCTTGGCCCTTCTCTGGACACCTTCCAGCACCTCCAGAGCCTTCTTGTAATAGAAGCTCCAAAACTGGACCCAGAGCTCCAGCTGTGGTCTCAGCAGAGTGGAGCTGAGGGGCAGAATCCCCTCCCTGGCCCTGCTGGCCACACTTCTCTTGCTGCAGCCCAGGCTCTGCTTGGCTCTCTGGGCTGCAAGTGCTCACTGCTGGCTCCTCTTGAGCTTCATGTTGAGTCTGGATATAGAGACTCCACCACTTCTGGGCAGCCTGTTCCAGTGTTCCACCAGCCTCAGTGTGAAGAAGTTTCTCCTCATGTTCAGATGGAACTTCCTTTGTTCAAGTTCAGGCTCATTACTCCTTGTCTGGTACTGGGCATCACTGAAAAAAGCCTGGACCCATAGTCCTGACACCCACCCTATAAGTATTTGTAAGCACAGTGTGGTTAGGCCACACCTTGAGTCCTGTGTCCAGTTCTGGGCTCCTCAGTTTAAGAAACATATTGAGATGCTGGAAGGTGTCCAGAAAAGGGCAATGAGGCTGGGGAGGGGTCTGGAGCACAGCCCTGTGAGGAGAGGCTGAGGGAGCTGGGGTTGCTTAGCCTGCAGAAGAGGAGGCTCACGGGAGACCTTCTTGCTCTCTCCAACTCCCTGAAGGGAGGTTGTAGCCAGGTGGGGGTTGGTCTCTTCTCCCAAGCAAGCAGCACCAGAACAAGAGGACACAGTCTCAAGCTGTGCCAGGGGAGGATCAGGTTGGATGTTAGGAAGAAGTTCTTCATAGAAAGAGAGATTGGCCATTGGGATGTGCTGCCCAGGGAGGTGGTGGAGTCACCATCACTGGAAGTGTTTAGGAAGAGCCTGGATGAGACACTTGGAGCCATGGTTTAGTTCATTAGATGGTGTTGGGTGGTAGGTTGGACTTAATGATCTTAAAGGGTTTTTCCAACCTGGTCTATTCTATTCTATTCTATTCTATTCTATTCTATTCTATTCTATTCTATTCTATTCTATTCTATTCTATTCTATTCTATTCTATTCTATTCTATTCTATTCTATTCTATTCTATTCCATTCCATTCCATTCCATTCTATTCTATTCTATTCTATTCTATTCTATTCTATTCTATTCTATTCTATTCTATTCTATTCTATTCTATTCTATTCTATAGATCCTCCCTCAGTCTTGTCTTCTGCAGGCTAGATAGCCCCAAGTCCCTCAGCCTGTCTTCATAAGAGAGATGTTCCAGTCCCCTCAGCATCTTTGTAGTCCTCTGCTACAAAGCAGTTCCCTGCCCTTCTTGATCTGGGGACCCCCAGTATTGCAGATGAAGAGACAGCCCCAAAGGGTTTCCAGTCACCCTTCTGGGATGCTCTGCATCCTCCCTTGGCTGTGAGGGAAAGGCTTTGTGTGTGTTGGAGGAACTGAAGAGAAGGAGGCAGTGGAAGTACATTGTTGGTTTGGGTTTTTTTTTTCCATGGGAAATTTCTAGATGGAAGAATAGGAAGAACAAAAGAAGCTTCTGTCTCATTCTGTATTCACTTTTTCTTTCCAATTTGTGTCTTGAGAAAGAAGAAATTATTCATGGCTCCAGTTCCTCCCTTCTCTCTCTCTCTCTCCTTTCTCTCTCTCTCTCCCTTGTGTCTCTTGTTTCTCTCCCTCCCTCCCTCCCTCCCTGCACAAAATGAGAACACCAAGGGCTGGATGGCAAATGTTTACAGGGAAGAGAAAACTTCCTCTCTCCAGGTTTTGGGGTGTTTTATTGAGTCTTTTCAACTCTGCAGCTTTAAATACTGCCTGAAACTGTGCAAAAAAAATGGCAGCTTGAAAGGGGAAAAAGTGAAGCATTGAGATATTTCAGCACAGAGAAAAAGAAAAGGAATCAATTCCTGGGTATTTCTTGCTTTAATGCATTCAGTGTTGTGGTGGGGTCAGAGGGAAAAAGAAACCCAGCCTAGACACAGGAAACTTGGGACTGAGAGTCTGGAGTTGCTGAGGGGCAGTAAGAACCTAGAGTTTCCTCCTCTGGAAGCTGAGTTTGCTTTGCAGGTCAGTTGTTCACTATAAGGTGTTCAGCTGGTTCTTATCTTGGTGTTTGGAGCCCCCAAAATCTGATGTAGGTTTTGCTTTGTGAATCATAGAATCATAGACTTGTTTGGGTTGGAAAAGACCTTTAAGGTCATCCAGTTCAAAAAGACCTCTAAGGTCATGCAGTCCAAAAAAGACCTCTAATATCATCCAGTCTAAAAAGACCTCTAAAGTCATCCAGTCCAAAAAGACCTCTAAGATCATCCAGTCTAAAAAGACCTCTAAGGTCATGCAGTCCAAAAAGACTTCTGAGGTCATCCAGTCTAAAAAGACCTCTAAGGTCATCCAGTTCAAAAAGACCTCTAAGGTCATCCAGTCTAAAAAGACCTCTAAGGTCATGCAGTTCAAAAAGACTTCTGAGGTCATCCAGTCTAAAAAGACCTCTAAAGTCATCCAGACCAAAAAGACCTCTAAGGTCATCCAGTCCCAAAAGACCTCTAAGGTCATCCAGTCTAAAAGGACCTCTAAGATCATCCAGTCCTAAAAGACCTCTAAGGTCATGCAGTCTAAAAAGACCTCTAAAGTCATCCAGTCCTAAAAGACCTCCAAGGTCATGCAGTCCAGAAAGACCTCTAAGGTCATCCAGTCCTAAAAGACCTCTAAGGTCATCCAGTCCCAAAAGACCTCTAAGGTCATCCAGTCCTAAAAGACCTCTGAGGTCATGCAGTCCAACCATCAACCCAACACCACCACAGCCATCAAACCATGTCCCAGAGTGCCATGGCCACACCTTTCTTGAACACCTCCAGGGATGGTGACTCCACCATCTCCTTGGGCAGCCAGCTCCAATCCCTGACCCATGCTTCCAGCACAATTTCCAGCTGCTGAGACAGGCCCTGAGTGATGTCCTGCTTTGGCAGAAACACTCCCAAAACTCAGACACATTTTGTGGGTGTTTTTTTTCCCCCTACCCGATCTGAGGCAACAGTTTGATGCCAGGGATGGGGACAGCCCAGGGAGGTTGCCAGCTCCCTGTGAGCACTGCTGAAACTCCAGTGGGGGAGCTGGGACTTGCCCAGCGTGGTGCTGGGACCATTCATGGGCTGAAGCTTACTTTGCCCATCGTCAGGGCAATCAATGTGGCTTGCTCAGGGCCTTATCAACTCAGCCTCTCTTTAGAGGCTGGCTGTCCCTAGAGAGGGCAGCAAAGCCATGGTCCTTCACAGTGCTGACTCACTGGCTGAGATCATAGTCATAGAATCATTCAGGTTGATCCCATATCATCAAGTCCAACTGTTAACCCAATGCTGCCAAGTCCAGCACTAAGCCATATTCCTCAGCACCACCTCTGCATGGTTTTGTTGAACATGTCCAGGGACAGTGATTCCACCACTGCTCTAGGCAGCCTCTTGCAGGGCTGAACCACTCCTTCAGTGAAAAAATATTTCCTAGTATTGAATTTAAACCTCCCCTGGAGCAACCTGAGGCTGTTTCCTCTCATCCTGTTTCTTGTTACCTGGGAGAAGAGACTGACCCCCACCTTACCCCAACCTCCTTTCAAGGGAGTTGTAGAGAGCAATGGGGGTTTCCCTTCAGCCTCTTCTCCAGACTAAACAACACCAGATCTTCCAGATG
Source organism: Melanerpes formicivorus (assembly GCF_026170545.1). Taxonomy (NCBI): domain Eukaryota; kingdom Metazoa; phylum Chordata; class Aves; order Piciformes; family Picidae; genus Melanerpes; species Melanerpes formicivorus. The sequence continues at coordinate 432,899 of NW_027142371.1, read as the reverse complement.
CTTCTCACCAGCCCTGTTCTCCAGACCCTGCACCAGCTTTGTTGCCCTTCTCTGGACCTGCTCCAGCACTTCAATATCCTTCCTATAGTGAGGGGACCAAAACTGAACCCTGCATTTGAAGTGCAGCCTCATCATTGCTGAGTTCAGGGACACAATCACTTCCCTGGTCCTGCTGGCCACACTGTTGCTAATCCAAGCCAGGACCCTGTTGGCCTTTTTGGTCACCTTGGCACATGCTGCTTCACCTTCAGCTGGTTGTTGATCAGCACCCCCAGGTCCTTTTCCACTGGGCAGTTTGCAGCCACTCTGCCCTAAACACCTCCAATTCCCTCAGCTGCTCCCCAGAAGATGACACAAGAAGCTTCCAGGAGATGCACTTGGAGAATCTTAAAACCAAAGCCTGCTTTGGGTTGGAAGGGACCCTTCGAGGTCATCTAGTCCAACCCCCCGGCAGGGAGCAGGGATATCCTGAGGGTGGAAAAAGCCTTCAAGCCCATCCTGTCCCACCTTTTCCCCTGGATAATGTTAGAAGCTGAAAGAGCCTCTCCATGTGCCATTCCCAGAGTGCTGGCAGGGAAACTGGAGGAGTGCTGGTGGCCTTTGCCTCTCCAGTTCTGGAACCCCTGGTATAAGGAAGATCTGGCAGTGCTGGAAGGTGTCCAGAGAAGGGCCATGAGGATGAGCAGAGGGCTGGAGCTGCTCTGCTATGAGGAGAGAGAGAGTTGGGGTTGTTCAGTGTGGAGAAGAGAAGGCTCCCAGGAGACCTAACTGTGGCCTTCCAGGATCTGAAGGGGTCTCCAAGAAAGCTGGGGAGGGACCTAATAGGGTGTCAGGTAGTGATAGAAGTGGGGGGGAATGGATCCAAGCTAGAGGAGGGGAGATTTATATTAGATGTAAGGAAGAAGCTCTTCCCCATGAGGGTGGTGAGAGCCTGGCACAGGTTGCCCAGGGAGGTGGTGGAAGCCTCACCCCTGGAGGTTTTTGCAGCCAGGCTGGATGTGGCTCTGGGCAACCTGCTGCAGTGTGAAGTGTCCCTGGCCATGGCAGGGGGTTTGGAACTGGCTGCCCTTCCAACCCTTCCAACCTTGACAATTCATTGTATGACTCTGTGCTCCTCGGTACGCCCTCTGCCCCATCCAGGTGAGCGGCAGGCGGCGTGAGCCCTCTGAAGGGCGGCTGCTGCTGCTCCAGCCGTCTGCCAAAAGACCAGCCACAATTCAAGCAGTCAAATCAGGCTCTAATTATACAAACTCCCTGCCTCACCACAGAAATATTTTCTGTAAATTGCTGAGAGAAGAAGAATTTGCCATAAACCTTGCTGCCAGCCAACAAATCCCCTCGCAGCGGAGCGCCTCCGGCGCCGGTGTGGAGCGAGCGCCTGCCTCCCAGGAAGAGAGAAAGAGATGTTCTGAAATGCCTTTATCCTGCTTCTCTTCCCCCAAGCCATTCTGTCTCCTGGAGGAAATCCCAAATCCCTGGGCCTTCTTCCAGCCATCCTTCTCTATTGTGGGAGTCTCAGGCTCCCCATCAGGAAGCAGCGGTGGCTGCATGTGACAGGTGGTGTCCCGGCGGGACAGGGAGATGAGAGACAGTCAGGTGCCAGCTGCCTGCTGCCAGCACTGCCTGGGGTGCAAGGGGACACTGCATGACCACCTCTGCTACAAGGACAGGCTATGGGAGCTGGGGGTGTTCAGCCTGGGGAAGAGGAGGCTCCAGGGACACCTAATAGGGACTCCTGCCAGTACCCGAAGGAACTACAGGAAGGATGGAGAGAGACTGTCTGCAAAGGCCTGCAGGGACAGGACCAGGGGCAATGGCTTCACACTAGAGAAGGGCAGATTTAGACTGGATAGCAGGAGGAAGTTCTTCACTGTGAGGGTAGTGGAACACTGGAACAGGTTTCCCAGGGAGGTGGTTGAGGCCCCATCCCTGGAGATAATCCAAGGTGAGGCTCAGTGGGGCCCTGGCAACCTGATCTAGTTGAGGATGCCCCTGCTGACTGTGGGGAGGTCACACTCCATAACCTTCAGAGGTCCCTTCTGGCCTGGACCATTCAAAAGGGGATTGGATGTGGCACTTAGAGCCATGGTTTAGTTGTCAGGAGGTGTTGGGTGATAGGTTGGACTTGATGATCTCTGAGGTCTTTTCCAACCTTATTGATTCTATGATTCTATGATTCTCTGAAGCTGACTGCAGCAGAGATGGCTCTGAAAGCTCATGGGACTCTCTCCTGCCACCCCTCCTTGCTCCCATCAGATCTAGGGTGTAAGAAGTGGTCCTGATGTTCTCCATGCTGCTGAGGACAGTGTTTTTAGCAGAGCCTGTTGTGACAGGACGAGGGGGGATAGGTTTAACTTGAAAGAAGAAGATTCAGACTAGAGGGAAGAGAGAAGTTTTTTTGCACTGAGGTTGGTGAAACCCTAGCCCAGGTTGCACAGGGAGGTAGGAGATGCCCCATCCCTGCAACCCAGGTCAGGTCAGGCTGTCTGGGGCTCTGAGCTGCAGTTGCAGATGTCCCTGCTGACTGCAGGGGAGGGTGGACAAGATGACCTTGAAAGGTTCCTTCCAACCCAAACCATTCTATGATCCTGTGAACTGCAGGCTTGAATCTGGGATGGAGGCAGCCACATCCCTCAGGTGTGACTATGGTGAGCCAGGACCAGCCAGTGAGTGTCCAGGAGGCAATCTAAGGGGCAGTTGTTGTTTCTGCCTGGATAGTTCTCAGAGACCAACAGGCTTTGTGGGGTTTCTGCCCTTTGTCACTTACAGGTGGCAGTTTTTGCTTCCCCCTTTCTCAGGAGCCACAGGAGGGGTTGAGCAGCAGAAGTGAAGGAGCTGCCCCTCTGAACAGTGTCCCAGAGGTGTGCTGTAGGGCAGGGATGATCATCCATGGGGCTGTGAGAAGAGGAAGAGGACAATTCAAACTCCAGAAGAGCCTCTAGGATGGATGTACCTCATGCTCTTCAGTCTGGCTGCTTCTCTGCTGCTGAATTGTCACCAGCCCAGCGGTGCCTCCAGCAGGTGGCCTTATCCTGCTCATTTCTTCTGGGCTAAGCCTGTCAATTGCTTCACACCTCAGGGTTTCTGTTATTGGGCCATCACTGCCTTGCCTGCAGATCTTGGGAGGCTGCACTCTTCATCTGCCTTCCCTTCACAAGCTCCAGTCCTGTGGGAGACAGGCAGCACAAGGCTTAGGCGTGTGGCTGCTCTTGGCTTTGCAGAGGACACTGACCTATACTCTTTATCCCAGCCAAACTAACTGCCCTTTTACTGTCCTAACTACCTCCAGCGACCAAAAATGCAGCTGGAAAGCAATGAAATGTCCATTAAGGACACAGTGAGGAGCAGTAGAAAGGGTTGCTCCTTCCCACAGCCTGGCAGTGCAGGAGGCTTCATTTGTAATTCAATGTTAAGGTGATCTGAGGACAAGGAACCACATCCTGCTGCTCTGATTGAGCTGTTGGTGACCTCAGGCAGCTGCAGGTCCCCAGCCTGGCTGACATTAAAAGTGAGGCCATGGGGAGGGACAGCATCTCCAGGTGCTTGCTTCTGTCTCTGGGTGAGGGTCTTGGGAGATGAGGGCTGGTGATGTTCAGGATCTCACCAAGGGATAATCACAGACTCACAGAATTGTCTGGCTTGGAAAGACCTTAAGATCGTTGAGCCCAACCATCACCAGCCATTGGAATGGGCTGAACAGGGAGGAGTCCCCATCCCTGGAGGTGTTCAAGGGGGGACTGGATGTGGCACTTGGAGCCATGGTTTAGCTGTCAGGAGGTGTTGGGTGATAGGCTGGACTTGATGATCTCTGAGGTCCAACCTTTCCAACCTTATTCATTCTATGATTGTATGATTCTGTGATCTCCCTGTACAGAACTGTCAGACCATGGCCCTCAACTCCTCATCAAAATGGCTTTTAAACGCCTCCAAGGATGGTGACTCCATCACTGACCTGAGCAGCTTATTCCAGTGCCTGACGACTCTCTCAGTGAAGAAATTGTTCCTGATATCCAACCTGAACCTCCTCAGGCACAACTTGAGGCCATTTGCTTTTGTCTTATCACTTGGTACCTGGGAGAAGATGTCAGTCCCCACTAGGCTGCAACCTTCTTTCAGGGAGTTGTAGAGAGCCATGAGGTCTCCCCTCAGCCTTCTCTTCTCCAGGCTGAACAAACCCAGGGCCCTCAGAGACTCCTCATAGGATGTCTGTTCAAGCCCTGTGAGTCCTATGATGCATTTGTCCCCTGTGATCCTTCTCTGTAGGTGAGTTTGCAGTCAGTGCTGGGTGGCTAGGTGGCTCAGAGTGCAGCACAGATGCTCTCTGTGCACAGATGCACTGATGCCCATGCACCATCAGGCCAGGATGCAAAAGAGCCAGGACTTGGCCTTTCCTTGAATTATCTTCTTATTTATCCCCATCCCAAAGCTGGTCAAATGGTCTCCATCCATCAAGGCTACAGCCACTGCAGAGCCATGGGGGCAGAGGATTGTTGTGTTTGGATGGTGGTGAGGGCTGTGGGTGACCTCTGTGCCAGGAGCTGTGGAAGTCATAGAATCACAGAATTGTCAGGGTTGGAAGGGACCTCAAGGCTCAGCCAGTTCCAACCCCCCTGCCATGGCCAGGGACACCTCACACCACAGCAGGTTGCTCACAGCCACATCCAGCCTGGCTGCAAACACCTCCAGGCATGAGGCTTCCACCACCTCCCTGGGCAACCTGTGCCAGGCTCTCACCACCCTCCTGGGCAACAACTTCTTCCTAACATCCAAACTGAATCTCCCCATTTCTAGTTTTGCTCCACTCCCCCAGTCCTATCACTCCCTGATATCCTCAAAAGTCCCTCCCCAGCTTTCCTGTAGCCCCCTTCAGATCCTGGAAGGCCACAATGAGGTCTCCTGGGAGCCTTCTCTTCTCCAGCCTGCACAACCCCAACTCTCTCAGTCTGTCTCCACTTCAGAGCAGCTCCAGCCCTCTGCTCATCCTCGTGGCCCTCCCCTGGACACCTTCCAGCACCTCCAGATCCTTCCTGGCACAGAGGCTCCAGAACTGGCCCCAGAGCTCCAGCTGTGGTCTCAGCAGAGTGGAGCAGAGGGGCAGAATCCCCTCCCTGGCCCTGCTGGCTACACTTCTCTTGCTGCAGCCCAGGATGTGATTTGCTTTCTGGGCTTCAGGTGCACACTGCTGGCTCCTCTTGAGTGTGAATGGGGACTCTGAGTCAGGAAATGATGAGGGAGTAAGGGTAGGAGAGAAGAAGGGAGGTTTGTGCTGAGACATAAAGACCCTGAGGACCTTGGCAAAGAGGGGGGTAGGAGAACCAAGGCTTTCTGCACCAAGGGGGTGAGCAGTGTCTGCCCACCTCCCATGGGGTCCTGGCTGGGAGGATACAGCATTGAACCCCACAGCATCTCTTTTTGCTCAGGGTAATCTGATCATCCCAGTTGGGCAAATAAGGAACACTGCCCAGGGAAATGAAACAAAACCTGGGCAGAGGCTCCCTGCTGGGTTCTCAGCCTTTTGCTGCTTTGGAGCCATGAGGGAACATAAGCACATGCAGAAAAGGGTTGCTCAGCCTGGAGAAGAGGAGGCTCAGGGGAGACCTATTTGCTGCTTGCCAGCACTTAAAGGGGGCCTATAAGAGAGCTGGGGACAAACATTTTAGCATAGGATGTTGTGACAGGACAAGGAGTGATGCTTTGAAACTAAAAGAGGGACTAGAGGGAAGGAGGAAATGTTTGACAGTGAGGGTGGTGAAACCTGTCCCAGGTTGCCCAGAGAGGTGGGAGATTCCCCACCCCTGGAACCATTCCAGGTGAGGCTGTTTGGGGCTCTGAGCAACCTGCTCTAGTTGCAGAGGTCCCTGCTGACTGCAGGGGGGGGGTGGACTAGGTGACCTTTGCTGGTCCTTTCCCACCCAAACCAGTCTTGGATTCTATGAGCAGCACATCAGTGTGTTGCAGGAGCAATGCTGGGATGGTAAAGGCTGAGCACTGCTGAGCACCACCTGCACAAGTACCTGCAGATGAGCTCAGCAGAACAGACTACAAAAACACCCTTCTGGTAACTTCTGCATTCTTTGACCTTCTGTCCTCACCACCAGTGATGGCAGAGCAGCAGAGAGCTCTCTGATGTGCCTGCAGTGTAATCAAGTAACCCCTCCAGGAATAAAACCTGCAGCAATTCCCCTGGCAAGCATTATGCTGATTTATCAAATGGCAGTGGCAAGTCAAGAGGAGTTGAGGATACTGTGATAAAACATCTGACCTCAGAGCTGCCTCTAAATTACCCTTCTGGCCAGCACAGGATTTCACCCAGGAGAATTGTTATGCCTCTCCCTTCTTCGAAGCTCATTGTTTAAAGCCATAATTTGGCACTCCAGTATTATCACTCCACTTACTGGGGTGAGTAGCTTGGCCTGCACTCTGGGATGAGATGCTGAGGGGATGCTGAGTATTTTGGAGTCAACCTCCCAGCCCCTCCAGGGCAGGGTGGAGCAGATCAAAGGGAAGCAAGATGAATGTGGTTCATCATGGCCAGACACAGCCTCTCTTTTGGGCCTTTCTGTCCTTAGCAAGGTGGCAAAGCTGCTCCATGTCCTGTTTGCTTGACAGGTAGAGAGCCTTTCCAGCACCTGGTGACAGTGGTGGGCAGAGGACAGGCAGAGAGAGAGTCTAGAGAGTAAGTCTTACAAGGAGCAGCTGAGGGAACTGGGGTTGTTGAGCCTGGAGAAGAGGAGGCTGAGGGGAGACCTCATTGCTCTGTACAGCTCCCTGAAAGGAGGTTGCAGGGAGGTGGGGGTTGGGCTCTTCTCCCTAGTGTCAGGTGATATGGCCTGGCCTTGTGCCAGGGGAGGGTTAGGTTGGAGAGTAGGAAACATTTCTTTGCTGCAAGAGTGGTCAGGGATTGGGACAGACTGCCCAGGGAAGTGGAGGAGTCCCCAACCCTGGGAGTGTTCAAGGGAGGTGTGACTGTGGCACTCTGGGACCTGGTTTAATGGCCATGGTGGGATTGGGTTGCTGGTTGGACTCTGTGGTCTCAGAGGGCTTTTCCAACCAAAGCAATCCCATGGTTGTCTGCTCCTGTGGAAGTGGAGCAGGTGCTGCTGAGGAGGCTTCTATCCCAATGTGACCAATTGCACCATGCAGTGAAGATCTCATCACCCCTATGCCTATGCCAATGGGCTGAGCCATGGCAGAGTTGGAAGTATTTAGAACCACAGAAGCATGGAATGGTCCAGGCCAGAAGGGACCTGATGATCTGCATGAGGGGATTGAGTCAGTCATCAGCAGATTTGCAGATGACACCAAGTTGGGAGCAGATGTTGATCTGTTAGAGAGTTGAAGGGCTCTGCAGAGGTGTGATGGGTTGGGGCAAGCCCCCTCCCCACCACGGGCAGAAATAACGACTCACACAAAGGGATTGCAAAAGTGGTAGATAGTTTAAATGGAAAGCAGTGAGTGTGTGCAGAGAGCCAGAAGCACAGTGACAAAAGAACCCCCAAAGCAGACCCAGAAACATCCCATCCCCACCTGAGGGTACATCCAAGATCCCCAGGGCTCCTTCTTTCCCCCCCCCATCCCCACTGCTAGGCTAGTCTCAGCTGGCCAGATCTGAGACTGCCCATCCCTCCTGTGGCCTTAGGCCTAGCCAGGCCCATGGCTGGGAGACATCTCCCCCAGTTACCAGGTGACAGCGGGAGAAGAAAGAGGAAGTGCCAGACCCCACACTGGATCTTATAGTGGTGCAGAGAATTATGGTAGGAAATACCTAGTTTCCTGTGTCCACCCCCTGGGCTGGACTTCTGGACACAGGAAACACCCCTGGTAGCAGAGGGCACCCAGCCCAAACTACTACAAGAGGGACCTCGACTGACAGGACAGAAGGGCAGAGTCCAACAGGATGGCATTCAACAAGTCCAAGTGCCAGGGGCTGCACTTTGGCCACAACAACCCCATGCAGAGCTACAGGCTGGGGTCAGAGTGGCTGGAGAGCTGCCAAACAGAAAGGGACCTGGGGGTACTGGTTGACAGCATCTGAACACGAGCCAGCAGTGTGCCCAGGGGGCCAAGGAGGCCAGTGGCATCCTGGCCTGCATCAAGAACAGTGTGGCCAGCAGGAGCAGGGAAGTCATTCTGCCCTGTACTCAGCACTGGTGTGGTGGCTTAAGCCTTAACTGGGAGTTAAGAGCTCAGATGGGGGCAAGGCTGAGAATCTCTCCCCTGCTCCCCCCTCCTCCCTCTCAGCAGAAAGGGGGAAAAAAAAAAGGGAAAGGAACAAATCCACCAAACAATAACTTGGAGTCAGCCTGGAAGTAGAGAGGTAAAGAGTATTCTTTAAACAATATCTATATGTAACAATAACAGGAAAGGTTCACAAGGGCAAGGAACAAGGATGGATGGGAGGGGGATGAAGAAGAAGAATACAAAACCAGTCTCTCTCTGAAGAGGCACAGAGGCAGCAGGGAGAAGGATCAGCCCCAACCACATGGCAGAGGAGCAGGAAGGCAGCTGCAGTAGCTCTCATCCAGGAGAGGCAGGAGCCAAAAGGAGCTAATAGCTGCAATGCCCTGCTTTTTATACCCTAGCTGGGCAGGGAGGGGGGAGTGGAACAGACTCAGCTTCCCAGGGGGAAAATGCCCTGCAGGCAAAGCACCTGCAAGCCCTCGCCCCTGCTTTCAGAGTGGGCATTAACCCACTACAACTGGTTAGGCCACAGCTTGAGTCCTGTGTCCAGTGCTGGGCTCCTCAAATTAAGAAGGACATCGAGACACTTGAATGTGTCCAGAGAAGGTCAACGAAGCTGAGAGGGGTCTGGAGCACAGCCCTGTGAGGAGAGGCTGAGGGAGCTGGGGTTGCTTAGCCTGGAGAAGAGGAGGCTCAGGGAAACCTTCTTGCTCTCTCCAACTCCCTGAAGGGAGGTTGTAGCCGGGTGGGGGTTGGGCTCTTCTCCCAGGCACCTAGCACCAGAACAAGAGGACTCAGTCTCAAGCTGTGCCAGGGGAAGCTTAGGTTGGAGGTGAGAAGAAAGTTCTTCATAGAAAGAGTAATTGGCCCTTGGAATGTGCTGCCCATGGAGGTGATGGAGTCACTGTTCCTGGAGGTGTTCAAGAGGGGATTGGATGTGGCACTTGGTGCCATGGTCTAGTCATGAGGTCTGTGGTGACAGGTTGGACTCGATGATCTTTGAGGTCTCTTCCAACCTTGGTGATTCTGTGATTTTGTGTGACCTCCCTGCAGTCAGCAGGGAAATCCCCAACTAGATCAGGTTGCCCAGGGCCCCACTGAGCCTCACCTTGAATATCTCCATGGATATAAACACCTCCCTGGGCCACCTGTTCCAGTTTTCCACCACCCTTATAGTGAAGAACCTCCTCCTGATATCCAATCTACATCTGTCCCTCTCCAGTTTGAAGCCACTGCCCCTCATCCTGTCACCACCATTTGATGGTTGTCACCACCATTTGATGGTTGCCACCCCCTTATGTAGCCCAGCTAGGTTTGGGGTGGTGAGCTGGAGGTGCTGTGCAGTCAAGGTTGGGTCTGACATAAACCTCCTTTGCCTGGTTGCACAGCCCTGCAGAGCCTGAGCTTGGGGCTTCCAGTGCTGTAGGTGGGGGCTGACCCAAGAGCTGGCTTCCATGCATGCTTCCTTCACCACAGGCTTGCTCTAGGTCTGATGACTCTGCTTCCAGCAGCAGCACTGTGAGGATGGCACAGCAGCCCTAAGCCTGGTGGGAACACTTCCTGAGGTGCAAGGATGCCCTCAGTGGTGGACCAGGACCTTGCTGGGGCTGGCACAAGACTTCTGCTCCTATTGTGTGCTGCTGTTGTCAGGGTCCTAGGATCTGTCAGGTAAAGTCCTTTGAGCCCTCCTGTGTAAGGTTTTCTATGCTGCCTGTCAGGGCTGCTTTCCCTTTCACTCCCTCATCTTCACAGCAGTAACACAGATGTAACAGAGACAAATTGGCCTCCCAGTGCTGGCCATGGTCCTCTGTGTTGGGTTTGTGTCCAGTGAGGCTTTGGTAGCAGGGGAGGTGCTATGGAGGTGGCTCCTGATACAAGTTCCCTGGCTCCAAGTCAGAGCTGCCCATGGCCAAGACTGAGTCAGGCAGTGATGGTGACAGTGCCTTTGAGATAAAGTATTTCAGAGGGGAAAATCCTGCTGGGCAAGCATTGTTGTGACCTCCTCTGGCCCTCCTCCAACAGCTCCATGTCTGTGCTGTGCTGAGGACTCCAGAGCTGCCCCAGCACTGCAGGTGGGGTCACAGCAGAGCACAGCAGAAGGGCAGAATCCCCTCCCTGTCCCTGCTGCCCACACTGCTGGGGATCAGCCCAGCCCAGGACAGGGCTGGGGCTGGGTTGGCAGTGCACAGTGCTGGCTCATGTCCAGCTTTTCACCCCTCAGCACCCCAAAGTTGTTCTCCTCAGGGCTGCTCTCAAAATACCTTGTGCAGAAAGGGTTAACGCTGATGAGATCCTGCTGATGAGGTTTGTTAAACTCTCCATTACATCCCACAGCGCTGCTAATTATGTCTTTATAAACCAAAGCCAATTAGCCAGGTCTCTCCCTGCTGTGCCTCTCAGCATCCCCCTCCATCACCAGCCCTGGTGGCACTTGCCTGGGTCCTGCCTCTGTGGTATTCCCTGCCCCAAAGCTGACCTGGAGCCTTTTGAGGCTCTAGCTGGTGCTTTTTGACAGTATAGGAAAGATGCTGAGTTGCTGGAAGGTGTCCAGAGAAGGGCAATGAGGCTGGGGAGGGGTCTGGAGCACAGCCCTGTGAGGAGAGGCTGAGGGAGCTGGGGTTGCTTAGCCTGGAGAAGAGGAGGCTCAGGGGAGACCTTCTTGCTCTCTCCAACTCCCTGAAGGGAGGTTGTAGCCAGGTGGGGGTTGGTCTCTTCTCCCAGGCAAGCAGCACCAGAACAAGAGGACACAGTCTCAAGATGTGCCAGGGGAAGTTTAGGCTGGATATTAGGAAGAACTTCCCAGAAGGAGTAATTTGCCATTGGAATGTGCTGCCCAGGGAGGTGGTGGAGTCCCCATCCCTGGAGGTATTTAAGAGGAGACTGGATGAGGCACTTGGTGCCATGATTTAATTGATTAGATGGTGTTGGGTGATAGGTTGGATGAAGGTCTTTTCCAACCTATCCTATCCTATCCTATCCTATCCTATCCTATCCTATCCTATCCTATCCTACCCTATTCCATTCCTCCTGTCTAGGAGCACTGCCTCCAGAAGTGGAGGTGCTCAGGTGGGAGGAGAGGAGGTGGGAGAGCAAATATCCTTCTTCAAATATGGAAAAAAATTACTGCACCAAGGAGAGCAATAAATTCTTCCTTGTCTTGAAAAGCAAGGGATTTGCTTTGTAGGGAGAGGGATTTAGGTGATCTGCCTGGAATTTAAAGGTTTTTAAAGGGAGGTTAGGCATACAGGGAGGGTTTAAGTAGAGCTGACCCTGCCCTGGGGTACTCAGGGTGGTTGTGGATGGCTTCTTCAGACCCAGCTGCCACATTTCCTATAGTGTCAATAACAGGCCAAGGGTTCAGACCAAGGTGAAGCTCACCCAGCCATGCCATTGCTGCCCAGCACAGTGCCCCCAGGTGCTGGTTGATAGCTGCTCTTGGGGCTGGGCTGAACCTCTCAGAGGCTGGATGTATTCCATGAGCCAGCCATGGTGGAGAAGAGAAGGCTCAGAGGGGATCTTACTAACATCTGTAAATATCTGAGGGGTGGGTGTCAAGATGAAGAGGCCAGGCTCTTTTTGGTAGTGTCCAGTGACAGGGCAAGGAACAACAGGGAGAAGGTGGAACACAGGAGGTTCCACCTCAGCATGAGGAGAAACTTCTTTACTGTGAAGGGTGCTGGAGCCCTGGAGCAGGCTGCCCAGAGTGGTTGTGGAGACTTTTAAGCCCCATCTGGATGTGTTCCTGTGTGACCTGCCCTAGGTGATCCTGCTTTGGCAGAGGGGGTAAGACTCAATGATTTCCAGTCCTTTTCAACCCCTCCCATTCTCTGATTCTCTGGTGGGTGGGAGTCTTGGCTCCCAGTTGCTTCCCTGGAGCAATTCCATGTCCAGAACAAATAGCTAACAGCTGGGATACAGTTTAAGCACAGCTGCCATCATGCAAATGTGGAGATTAGTGCAGATTAAAGAGCTCTGGAACATCTCACCATTTCTCATTAATATCTTGGACTCTCTAAGGGCCAACTACTCTGCACCCCTGAGGTGGCTCCTGTATCACTGCAGCTGGAGATGTGTCACCCCATGGCAGCCACTAGCCCTGTGCCTTGCAGACAAACAGAAGCAGCTCACAGCAACACTGGTAGGCTGGCTAGAAAGTCCTTAAGAGCATGGGTATGGCTTAGCAGAGCCATGAGGGCAGGGAGGCTCTGCAGAGGGGCTTGGATAGATTGGATCCGTGGCCAATGGTACCAGGAGGAGCTTCCACAAGGCCCAGTGCCAGGTCCTGCACTTGGGGCACCACAACCCCAAGCAAGGCTCCAGGCCTGGGGCAGTGTGGCTGGAAACTGCCTGGCAGAAGGGGACCTGGGGGTGCTGATGGACAAGCAGCTGAAGAGGAGCCAGCAGTACCCAGGTGGCCAAGAAAGCCAAAGGCCTCCTGGCTGGGATCAGCAATGCTGTGTCCAGCAGGAGCAGGGAGGGGATTGTCCCCTGGCACTCAGCTCTGGGGAGGCCACACCTGGAGTGTTGTGTCCAGGTTGAGGCACCTCAGTCCAAGAGAGATGTGGAGGTGCTGGAGCCAGGGAAGGGGAGGGCAAGAAAGCTGGGAAGGGCCTGGAGAAGAAATCTGGTGAAGAGCAACTGAAGGAGCTGGGGATGGTTAGTGTGAAACAGAGGAGGCTGAGGGGAGACCTCATTGCTGTCTGCAGCTGCCTGAAAGGAGGCTGTGGAGAGGCTGCTGCTGGTCTCTTCTCACAGGTAATTAGTGACAGGGGAAATGGCCTCAATCTGTGACTGGGGAGGTTCAGACTGGACATTAGGAAACATTTTTCCCAGCAGGAGTGGTCAGGGATTGGCATGTGCTGCGAGGTGGTGGAGTCCCCAAGCCTGGCTGTGTTTCAAGGTGGTTTGGATGTGGTGCTTGGGGCACATCAAGGGTGACCCCTGCAGAGCAGGGCTGTGGGTTGGACTTGATGATCTTGAGGGTCTTTTCCAACCTGAATGTTTCTGTGATTCAGTGGATCTGTGATTCATAAATTGGCAGGGTCATCTTGCCTCCTAGGAGACCTCCTTGCTGGAGAAGAGTGGCTTCAAAACCACTCTCACAGCAACACAAAAATGATGCAGCTGGAGGCTGTCTGCTGGGGTGCAGGTCCACAGGGCTACTGGGCAGGGGGGTTGGACTCAATGATCTCCAGAAGTCTCTTCCAACCCCTCCCATACTGTGATTCTCTGAAGGCTAAGGCATGCATGAATCATACAATCATGGAATCATAGAATGGTTCAGGCTGGGAGGGATCACCAAAGGTCATCCAGTCCAAGCCTCCTGCAGTCAGCAGGGACATCCCCAACTAGATCAGGTTGCCCAGGGCCTCATTGAGTCTTACCTTGAATATCTCCAGGGATGGGGCCTCAACCACCTCCCTGGGCAACCTGTTCCAGTGTTCCACCACCCTCATGGTGTAGAACTTCTTCCTAACATCCAATCTAAATCTGCTTTGCTCTAGTTTAGCCATTGTCCCAGGTCCTGTCCCTGCAGGCCTTTGTAAACAGTCTCTCTCCAGCCTTCTTGCAGCCCCCTTCAGGTACTGGCAGGCTGCTATTAGGTATCCCTGGAGCCTCTTCTTCTCCAGGCTGAACACCCCCAGCTCCCTCAGCCTGTCCTTGTAGCAGAGCTTCTCCAACTCTCTGAATACTTTTGTAGCCTTCCTCTGGACCCTCTCCATCAGGTCCAGGTCCTTCCTGTGTTGATGTGTCCAGACTGTAGACAATACTCTAGGTGAGGTCTCACCAGAGCAGAGCAAAGTGGCAGAATCACCTCTCTGGCTCTGCTGGCAATGCTGCCTGGGATGCAGCCCAGGCTGGGATTTGCCTTCTGGGCTGCAAGCTCACACTGCCTGCTCCTAGCCAGCTTCTCATCCATCAGCACCCCCAAATCTATCTCCTCAAGCCTGCTTTCTATCACCTCATCTCCAGTCTGTATTGATAGTGAGGATTGCTCCAGCCCAGGTGCAGAACCCTGCACTTGCTCTTCTTGAACCTCATGAGATTCACCTGGTCCCACCTTTCCAGCTTGTCCAGGTCCCTCTGGATGCCATCCTGTCCCTCTGGTGTATTGGCAGCACCACTCAGCTTGGTGTCATCTGCACACTGCTGATGGTTCATTCATTCTCACTGGGCCATTGATAGAAATATTGAGCAGCACAGGTCCCACTACAGGCCCCTGAGGGACACCACTTGTTCCTGCTCTCCATCTGGACTTCAATCCATGGAGCAGCACCCTCTGAATGCCACCATCCAACCAATTCATAGAATCAACCAGGCTGGGAAAGACCCCAGAGATCACCAAGTCCAACCTGTCACCCAACATCTCCTGACAACGAAACCGGGGACTCCACCACCTTCCTGGGCAGCACATCCCAAGGGCCAATTACTCTTTCTGGGAAGAACTTTCTCTTCACCTCCAGCCTAAACCTCCCCTGGCACAGCTTGAGACTGTGTGCTCTTGTTCTGGTGCTGGCTGCCTGGCAGAAGAGACCAACCCCCACCTGGCTACAACCTCCCTGCAGGGAGTTGGAGAGAGCAAGAAGGTCTCCCCTGAGCCTCCTCTTCTCCAGGCTAAGCAACCCCAGCTCCCTCAGCCTCTCCTCACAGGGCTGTGCTCCAGACCTCTCCCCAGCCTTGTTGCCCTTCTCTGGACACCTTCAAGTCTCTCAATGTCCTTCTTAAACTGAGGAGCCCAGAACTGGACACAAGACTCAAGGTGTGGCTTAACCAGTGATGAGTACAGGGCAGAATGACTTCCCTGCTCCTGCTGGCAACACTCTTCCTGATGCAGGCCAGGATGCCCTTGGGCACCTGGACACACTGCTGGCTCCTGTTCAGCTGCTGTCAACCAGCACCCCCAGGTCCCTTTCTGCCTTGCTGCTCTCAGCCACTCTGACCCCAGCCTGTAGCTCTGCATGGGGTTGTTGTGGCCAAAGTGCAGCACCTGGCACTTGGACTTGTTGAATGCCATCCTGTTGGACTCTGCCCATCTGCCCAGCCTGGCAAGGTCCCTCTGCAGATCTCTTCTGCCCTCTAACAGACCAACATCTGCTCCCAACTTGGTGTCATCTGCAAATCTGCTGATGTCTGACTCAATCCCCTCATCCCCTGAACAGTCCACCCAATCCTTTGGGTGGCCAGTGTGCGTCCCCCCCAGAATAAAGGAGAACCTGCTTTCATTCTATTTTCATCTCTTTTATTATAAAGAAAGGTTAAGATAAGCATTGGTGAACCGAATAGTGCTGGGGGGTGGGCGGGGGGGGGGGGGAGAGTGGGGGGAGGAGGGCTCTGAAAGCAGCACCCTCAAACCAAATGGGAAATAAAAACCACAAAGAAAAGAAACCAAACACCCTCCCACCCCCCCCACCCCTGAAATGCACCTTAGGAGAAACTGGAATGATGCTTTAATTCTTCATAAATAGAAAACACTTCCCCCCCCCAAAAAAAACCCCACCCAACAGAAAGAATGAAAAAGAAACCAAAAACATCCTTGTCAGCAAATTTTTGAACCAGATGGACTCATGGCAGGAAAAAAGGGAAATAATAATAATAATAATTAATAATAAGAATAATCATTAATAACAATCTACTCATTTGCCATACAACATGGGTAAGAAATTGTCCTTTTCTTGCTGTACAAACAATAGAAAGAAGTTTGGCAGGCTGTGTGTTGGTTTGTTGTTTTTTTTTTCTTCTTCTCTCTGTTTTTGTCTTTTTGTTTTTTTTTTGGTAATTATTATTTTTATACACATCTCTCTTCTATGTATAACTAAAAAAATGTGCTACCAGTAATATAAAATGCCTTTGATTTTTTTTCCCCTCCTTTTTTTTTCCTCCTTTTTTTTCCTCCTTTTTTTTTCCTCCTTTTTTTCCCTCCTTTTTTTTCCTCCTTTTTTTCCCTCCTTTTTTTTCCTCCTTTTTTTTTCCTCCTTTTTTTATCCTCCTTTTTTTCCTCCTTTTTTTTTTCCTCCTTTTTTTTTCCTCCTATTTTTTTCCTCCTTTTTTTTTCCTCCTTTTTTTTTTCCTCCTTTTTTTCCCCCTCCTTTTTTTTTTTTTTTCCTCCCCCCTTCTTCCTTTTTGACTAGAAAGTAAACTACTCGTTATTCGTTTCTTTCCTGGTGTTGTTTTCCTTTTATCACCAAAAAAAAATACCCACCACCCAACCCCAAACCAAAACAACCCAACCC
This sequence comes from Melanerpes formicivorus, assembly GCF_026170545.1. Classification (NCBI taxonomy): domain Eukaryota; kingdom Metazoa; phylum Chordata; class Aves; order Piciformes; family Picidae; genus Melanerpes; species Melanerpes formicivorus. The sequence goes on along the minus strand of NW_027142371.1, from coordinate 416,487 downwards.
CCTCCCCCCCCGCTTCCAAAAGAAACCCCAACCCCAACAAACCCCCCCCCTCAAAAAAACAACCAAAAATAAAAGAAAGAGAAAAATCTTAAAGATGTCTTTAGCACAGCTCTAAAACACTTAGTAAACTACTTTACAACTATCCAACAAATTATAGTTTCAGCATCTGTCTCACTTTGTTTTTTGCTCTTGGAGTTTTGCCTTCTGCTCTCCTCTCCCTTCCCCCCCCCCCACCCCCTCCCCCCACCTACCTTATCAATAGTTTATGTTTTTGTTGTTGATGTTGTTGTTGCATTTTATTTTATTAGGTGGTTGTTGTTGTTGTTGGGGTTGTTGCTGTTGCCAGACAATTCCAAGGCCTTTTGCATGTACAATATTCACATGGACTTCACATTGTCTTGCACACACACACGAGAAAGGTTTAGTGCTGTTAGCAAGTCAGAAGAGAGTGCATCCTCCTACCAAGCTGGCTAAGGTTCTGGGGCACCACACCTGGGTTTATGCTGCATCTAAAAGAATCATAGAATCAATAAGGTTGGAAAAGACCTCAGAGATCATCAAGTCCAACCTGTCACCCAACACCTCCTGACAACGAAACCATGGCTTCAAGTGCCACAAAAGCAGTTCACTAGGGGTGGGGGTGGGGGTGGGAAAAGGGTTTGGAGCTAAGCTGATGGCAAGCAGAAAAGTGGTGTCCTTTCTTTCTTCTTCTTCTTCTATATATATTTTTTTTTGTTGGTTTTGTGGTTATTTGAATATTTTGTTTAATTATTATTGTTTAGTATTTTTCTTCTTCTCCTTCTTCTTCTTCTTCTTTTTTTTTGTTCTTTATGATTTGTGAGGTCTTTGGGTTTTCACAGAAAGCAGGCTTGGAGAGTTTAGAAGAGAACAACAGAGTAAAAAGAAAAAAATCGAAAATCAGAGTGGAAAAAAATTGAAAAATGAAAGTAAAAAAAAAAAGTTAAAAGGTAAAAAAAAAAAGTAAAAAAAAATCAACACTGGTAGGAAAAGAAATCAAAGATAATATTTAAAGAAAGAAAAAATAATAGTAAAAGAAAGAAAAAATAATACTAAAAAAAGAAAAAATAGTAGTAGAAAAATTAAAAAAATAAAAGTAAAAAAATAGTAAAGGAAATAAAAAATTAGTTAAAAAATTAAAAAATAATAGTAAAAGAAATGGAAAATAATAGTAAAAAAAATAAAAATAATAGTAAAAAATAGTAAAAGAAAGAAAAAATAGTAGTAAAAGAAATAAAAAATAATAGAAAAATAAGAAAATAAAATTAAAAAATAGTAAAGGAAATGAAAAATAGTAAAAAAATAGTAAAAAAATTGGAAAATAATAGTAAAAAAAATAAAAAATAGTAAAATTAAGTAACAGAAATAAAAAATAATAGTAAAAGAAATAGAAAATAATAGAAAAATTAAAAAATAAAATAAAAAATAGTAAAGGAAATAAAAAATAGTAAAAACATAGTAAAAGAAATTGAAAATAATAGTAAAAGAAAAAAATAATAGTAAAAAAATAGTAAATTAAAAAAAGGTAAAAGAAATAAAAAATAACAGTAAAAGAAAAGGAAAATAATAGTAATAAAATAGTAAAAGCAATAAAAAATAATGGTAAAAGAAATAGAAAATAATAGTAAATGAAATAGAAAATAATAATAAAAGAAATAAACATAATAGTAAAGAGAATAAAAAATAACAGTAAAAGAAATGAAAGAAATAATAAAAGAAATAAAAAAAGTCAAAAGAATAAAAACTAATAGTAAAAGAAATAAAAAATAATAATAACAGAAATAAAAAATAATAGGATAAAGAATCAAAACTGATAGTAAAAGAAATAAAAAATAATAGTAAAAAATAGAAAAAAATAGTAAAAAAAGAGAAAAGAAGAGCAAAACAGAATAGTAAAAAGAATCAAAACTAATAGTGAAAGAAATTAAAAAATAATAAAAGAAATAAAAAATAATAGTAAAAGAAATTTTAAAAAATAGTAAAAGAAATAAAAAAATAATAGTAAAAAGAATCAAAACTAAGAGTAAAAAAGAGAAAAAAATAGTAAAAAAGAGAAAAAATAGCAAAAAAGAGAAAAAATAATAAAAAAGAGAAAACAAGAGCAAGACATAATAGTCAAAAAATTCACAAAAATAATAGTTAAAAAAAATAATAATCATAAAAGCCCCCAACCACCAGAAAAAAAAAGATAATAATAATAGAAGCAATCTGCTTTTAGAGCCTGGAGACAGAAGCCAGCGCCGAGGTGCAGTGGTAGCTCTCTCGTCCGTACGACTTGCTCGGTGCCTCTCTGGGTAGTCTGTAAGATAGACCCTCTCAAGTGTCCTTCATCAGAGCCTCCTCCGAAAGAGATGGTGAGGTTTAGGTGAGGTAGAGTGCCTTGTCCCTTGGCAGCATGCTGTAAGGGAAAGGAGAGGCACAAAGTGAGGTGGGCGAGGAAACAGCCAGGAGGTCGCTGCCGGGGAGAGGAAATTGGCGTTGGCGTGGCTGGGCACTCTTCAGATGGTTTATAGAAACAGAATGGGAGTGGTTGGAAGGGACCTCCAGAGATGATCCAGTCTGACCCCCCTGTCATAGCAGGATCAGCCAGGGCAGGTCACACAGGAATGCATCCAAGCAGGTTTGGAAAGTCTCCAGAGAAGGAGCCTCCACAACTTCTCTGGGCAGCCTGCTGCAGGGCTCCAGCACCCCCCACAGCAAAGAAGTTTCTCCTCATGCTGAGGTGAAACCTTCTGGGTTCTAGCTTGTACCTGTTGCCCCTTATCCTATCACAGGGCACCACTGAAAAGGGCCTGGCACCTTCTTCTTGACATCCACCCCTCTGATATTTGTAACCATTCATAAGATCCCCTCTAAGCCTTCTCTTCTCCAGAATAAACAGCCCCAGGTCCCTCAGCCTTTCCTCATCAGACAGATGCTCCAGTCCCTTCAGCATCCTTGCAGCCTCCGTTGGACTCTCTCTAGCAGGTCCCTGTCTCTCTTGAATTGGGGAGCCCAAAACTGGATGCAGTATTCCAGGTGTGATCTCACTAGGGCAGAGTAGAAGGGGAGGAGAATCTCCTTAGTCCTGCAGGGGGATTGGACTGGCTGAGCTTTGCAGTCTTGGATTCTGTGAGTCTGTGAAGTCCCTCTGCCCTGGATGGTGACCTGTGTGGGTGTTGCTCTGAAGTCCAGGCATTTTAACAGGCTTCATCATCTCCACAGAGCTGAGAGAAACATTGCTGCCTCTATAAAGACACCTTGGCCTTAAAAGGTGGTGAAGAACGTTTCAAGGCTGTGGGAGATTCTGGTGTGGTTGTGCTTATGAGTGGAATAATGAGGGAAGAGCAGCCAGCAAGGTAATGCTGTTGTTGATGGAGCTGTCTTCTGAGGGAGCCCAGAAGAGGCTGCACTTCCTTAATCTCCATGTTTTATGCTCTGCATTTAAAATGTGGAGTGTTCCCTGCTGCACTCAGCAGAGATTTAATGCCACCCAGCAGCAGGGAGGTATTCCAGTACTAAAACTTCATTAATGTTATAAAATATGGCACAGAACACTTCCCAGCTCATTATCAAGCATTACCATAAATAATTGACTCCAAACTAAGTGCCTGTGCTATGGCTGAGCCTTGCCTCTTTATGGTGGTTGCTCATTTGCTTTCTGGTTTGGGGAATTCCTCCATTTGGGGGAGGATCACTTCAGCAGCAGCAGGAATTAGGGGGGGTTAGAAGTGTCTGGCTGAAGTGGCTGTACATGGTTTTGTGTGCCTGGACAAGGCATCCCCTCTTTTAGCCCAGAGGAGAGTGGGAAGAGGGAAGAAATGGTGCTAAGTAATGGTGTCCGGGAAGAACCTGGTCCATGCCTTGCAGATGAGAGGGATCTCATTGAAAGATGGGATTTCAGTGCTTAAAGGGACTGATAAGAAAGCTGGGGACAGACTTTTGAGCAGGGCCTGTTGTGGCAGGACAAGGGATAGTGGTTTGAAACTAAAAGAGGGAGATTTAGATTGGAGAGAAGGAGGAAATTTTTTGCACTGAGGGTGGTGAGAGCCTGGCCCAGGTTGCCCAGAGAGGTGGTAGATGCTCCACCCCTGGAACCATTCCAGGTGAGGTTGTCTGGGGCCCTGAACAACCTTAGACTGGATGTTAGGAAGAAGTTCTATACAGAGAGAGTGATTGCCCATTGGAATGGGCTGCCTGGGGAGGTAGTGGAGTCACCATCATTGGAGGTGCTCAGGAGGAGACTTGCTGGGGTGCTTGGTGCCATGGGTTAGCTGTTTGGGTGGTGTTGGATTGGTTGATGGGTTGGACACGATGATCTTGAGGGTCTCTTCCAACCTGGTTTATTTTATTCTATTCTATTCTAACCTGCTCTACTTGCAGATGTCCCTGGTGACTGCAGGGGGTTGGACTAGAGGACTTTTAAAGGTCCCTTCCAACTGAAACCAGTTTGTGAAAGATGGACCCAGCTCAGTGTTATCACCCAAACACCTCAATTCCAGAAGAGAAATGTAACTGAAAGCCTGGAGACAGCTTTGGTATGGAAAGTGTTGTAATCAGATGATGGGGCAGAAAACACAAACGAGGTGCCTCAGGGAATTAAGAAAGAGTTTTCAAGTGCTTGTAAACCAAGCTGCACCTTGACCTAACAGAGCTCATGCCCTTGGAGTAAGCCACAGCAAGATGCAGGTGCCCAGAGAGGTGGTAAAAACCCAATCCCTGGAACCATTTCTGGTCAGGTTGTTTGGGGCTCTGAGTAACCTGCTCTAGTTGCAGATGTCCCTCCTGAATGCAGGGGGGTTGGACTAGAAGACTTTTAAAGGTCTCTTCCTACCCAAACCAGTCTGGGACCGTGTGATTCAGTGGGTGCCTGGGAAAGAGCAAGTGTGATAACAAGGCTGTCAGGTGAGGGAGACAAGGGACTGTAGAAGAACTTTGTCATATGATGGCAAAAAGCAATAGCAGTGCAAACTGCAGCTGCTTGTGGGAAGTGATAGCCAGAGGCTGAGCAGTTACTGAGAAATGCTGCCCAGGTCCTTGATGGCAATCTAGGACAGCTTGGGCTTGTGCCCAGAAAGAGCTGGGAAAATTGGATGGAAGTCAGTAAGCACAAAATCATTTAGGATGGGGAGAGCAAGAGCTAAGAAGCATTGAGAGCTCTCTCTCTAACATGGCTGATGGACAGGTTAGGGAATGCCTGCTCATGGGACCTAGAATTTGAGGGGATAAGGGAAGAAGAGTCATTGAATGAAGAGTCATTGAATGACATTTTAACCAGCACTGAAAAGCTGGGGGGAAAACCCCAGCAAGCAGCTCCCTTGTTAGATGGAGAAGAACAGAGAGCAAGATGACCTTGTTGTTGTCTTTCAGGAGATGCCTGCTTGACAAACACAAAAGCAAATGCAGGAGTGGGAGGGTTTAGCCCAGGTGACCCAGTGCCAGCACCTGTTGGCACCTAAGGAAACAGCAAGGTCAGACATGGGGCTGGCAAGGGACTGTTCAGAAGGCCTGGTAGTGATAGGACAAGAGGCAATGGTTTCAAACCAGAGAAGGGGAGAGTTAGGTTGGACATCAGGAGGAAGCTCTGCACAGTGAGAGTGGTGCAGTACTGGAAGAGGTTGTGCATCAAGGTGGTTGAGGCTCCATCCCTGGAGACATTCAAAGCAAACTTAATGAGGACTTGGGCAACCTGAATAGTTTGAGATCACACAATCCCAGAATGGCTTAGGCTGGAAGGGACCTCAGAGAGGATCTACTCCAACCTCCCTGCCATGGGCAAGGATGTCTCTCAACCAGACTTAGTTGCTCAAGGCCTCATCCAACTTGGCCTTGAACACTTCCAGGGAGGAAGTAGCCACAGCCACAGCCACTCTGGGCAACCTAGTATCATAGCATCATAGTATCATAGTATCAGTCAGGGTTGGAAGGGACCACAAGGATCATCTAGTTCCAACCCCCCTGCCATGGGCAGGGACACCCCACACTAGATCAGCCTGGCCAGAGCCTCATCCAGCCTGGCCTTAAACACCTCCAGGGATGGGGCCCCAACCACCTCCCTGGACAACCCATTCCAGGGCTTCACCACTCTCATGGGGAAGAACCTCCTCCTCACATCCAACCTATTCCAGATTCTCACCACTCTTGTACTGAAGAACTTCTGGCTAAGATCCAGGCTAACCCTACTAGATGTCCCTGCTCTCTGCAGGGTGGTTGGACAAGTTGACCTTTGAGGCTCCCTTCCAACATGATGCACTCTGTGATTCTATGAAGCAAAAATTCTGCTGCAGAGAGCAAGCCAGGGGTGGCAGTGTGCTGGGGAGGCTGCTCTGATCCTCTCTTTCAACCTGGGGCTCTACAGCTGGGCCCCATCACATCAGAGAAGAATCTTGTTTCCTTTCCAGCCAGTTGCTGATGCTGCTCCTCAGAGTGCTGCTTTAATTGCTGCTAAGCTGAGTGTGGTTTTGAGCTTGAAATGGGCAATTACATGATCCAGAGACTTCCTGATTATACCTCAAAGTGTGCTGATGAATCAAAGGCAACAAGATGAGCCTTCCCTTCAGCACTGCTTTGCCTGGGGCCTGCTGATTGCTGGGGCTGTTGGAGCTCATTGCTCACACCCAGCTCAGGGCAAGGCACCCAGGAGGAGCCCAGCTCTGAACAGCACATGGAAATCACTGCAGAGGACACTGGAGACAGCAGTGCTGGCAGGAAGACGATGAGAACCAGACCATCATTCAACACTTGCCTGGATGTGTTCCTGTGTGACCTTCCCTAGGTGATCCTGCCTTAGCAGAGGAATTGGACTTGATGATCTCCAGATGTTCCTTCCAACTCCTCCCATTTTGTGACTGTGTGATCTCTTTCTTGCATGCAGGCAGCACCTTGAGACACACCAGGTTCTACAGCTGTGTGAATGCCACAAGCACTGTGGAGCATGCACTTGGGCTAGCAAGAGCAGGAGGTGATGGCCTTGCTGATGCACCAGCCTTTACAAGAGTGAGAACAAGCAAGGTCTAGCAGCTGGGCTGCCAGCACCTTATGTGTCAGAGAATTGTAGAAGCGCTCAGGTTGGAAGGGGTCTCAGAGATCATCTACTCTAACCTCCCTGCCATGGGCAGGGGAGCCTCTCAACTAGACTCAGCTGCTCAGGGCCTCATCCAGCCTGGCCTTGAACACCCTCAGGTAGTAGGCATTCACAGCCTCCCTGGGCAACCTGTTCCAGAGCCTCATCACCCTTGTACTGAAGAACTTCTTCCTGAGATCCAGTGTAACTCTGCTCTCTTTCAGCTTCAAACCATTCCCCCTTGTCCTGTCTCCAGACACTCTCATGAAAAGTCCCTCTCCAGCCTTCCTGTAGGATCCTTTCAGGTGTTGGAAAGCAGCTCTAAGGTCCTCCTCAGCTCTCCTCCTGTTCCTCAGCTCCTTCAGCCTGCCCTCACAGCAGAGGTGCTCCAGCCCTTGGATCATCTTTGTGGCCTCCTCTGTACTCATTCCAACAGCTCTGTGTCCTTCTTCTCCTAAACACAGGAGCTGGAAGATGGAGGTGTCTCTAGTCACAGGAGATGGAAGTCAACCTTCCTTAGCAGAGCCTCTGCCATTTTTCAGTGCACTAAGCCCTCTGCAGTACTGATCCATCTCCACCTGAGTCCATTGCTGTTATCTACCCTAATAACTATCTGTAAGTCTCTGCACAATCTGTCTGGCTTTAGAATGACTTTTTTTTTCCCCCAGGAAGCTGTGCTGAAGCCATGAAATTCGATATTTCTGCTGTGACAAAGGCATGAAATGCATGAGCTTTGATCATGAATTGCATGGGCCCTCTGCTCACAGCACAGCACTCCAGCCAGATGTCACACAGCTTGTTTTAGCAACACCAAACTCCAGCCTCACTCCTCCAGGAGTGTTCCACCTGTTCCTAGAGTGCCCTAAGCTTTCTGCATGGGGCCTGGGCAGTGGGTTTGCAGGGGGAATCAAGTGTTTGCCCAGCTGATCCCCTAACTAGGGAGGTGTAGTTTCTAGGGGGGCTAATTTCCATGGGAGCTGCCTCTGCTCAGCACTGCTGGAAGTTGGGCTGCACACTACAGGAGAGACATTGGGACTGGATGTGGCACTTGGCACCATGGTTTAGTCATGGGGTCTGTGGTGAGAAGTTGGACTCGATGATCTTTGAGGTCTCTTCCAACCTTGGTGCTTCTGTGATTCTGTGTCCAGATAAGGGTAACAAAGCTGGGGAAGGGTCTGGAGAACAGGGCTGGGGAGGAGCAGCAAGGTGGCAAAGCTGCTCCATGTCCTGTTTGCTTGACAGGTAGAGCCTTTCCAGCACCTGGTGACAGTGGTGGGCAGACGACAGGCAAAGAGAGAGTCTAGAGAGTAAGTCTTACAAGGAGTAGCTGAGGGAACTGGGGTTGTTTAGTCTGGAGAAGAGGAGGCTGAGGGGAGACCTCATTGCTCTGTAGAGCTCCCTGAAAGGAGGTTGCAGGAGGTGGGGGTTGGGCTCTTTTCCCTAGTGTCAGGTGATAGGATGAGAAGAAATGGCCTGGCCTTGTGCCAGGGGAGGGTTAGGTTGGAGAGTAGGAAAAATGTCTTTGCTGCAAGAGTGGTCAGGGATTGGAACAAGCTGCCCAGGAAGGTGGTGGAGTTCCCATCCCTGGAGGTGTTCAAGAAACCTTTGGTCATGGCACTTGGGGCCATGGTTTGATGGCCATGGTGGTATCAGATTGATGGCTGGACTCCATGATCTCAGAAGGCTTTTCCAACCCTATGATTCTAAGTTGGGATCTGTGTGCCATGACCTTCCCAGCAGCATGATTATTTTGCCTACGGTGACTTTCATCACCAGGTCTCTTTTGGGTTGTCTGTAGAGACTTGAGGAAGGTCCACACCAGGGGCTGCTAACAGAGCCTAGCCCAATCCCCTCAGGCAGGCAGACAGCAGCCATATTCTAATGGCTCAGCAAGTTATTTATTTCCCTGAAAGAAATGAATGTCTGTACAGTCTGTGCCCAGCCCAGCCATTGTAAGTGCACTGCTGGCACAGACAGGAGCTGTGCTCTGAAAAGGCTGGGAGCTTGCTATTATCTCCACTGAAAGCACAATGTTCCAGTACTTCAGGCAAATCAAACAATGCTCAGAAGCTCCCAAACCCCCTTCCCTACCTGCTCTCCCCCGTGAGCCACATGCCCATTTGACAGAGCACAAGAGCAGGCTCCAAATGGTTATTGCTGAGCCAAGGGCAGTGGATTAGGCAGAGGCTGGAAAAAGCTTTCCCCATCCTCCCTGTTCTCCAGCTTGGAGACTATCCTGATGTTTTTATGTTTTGGGGAATTTGAGGAGCACTGAAGGGAGAGCAGAGCATGAGGATGATGATGCATTCATGCCAGAGCTTGTAAGGAATAAAGGGGAAGATCTTTGCAGCTGGCTGTGGCCTCCTCCTGAAAGGTGCAGGGAACTCAGGCATCCTGTGGGTCCTGGGATCTATTGTGGTGAACATCAGGAGAAATTTCTTTGCTGTGAGGGTGCTGGAGTCCTGGAGCAGGCTGCCCAGAGAGGTTGTGCAGTCTCCTCTGGAGAGATTCCAAACCCACCTGGGAAATCTGTTGGGGGTGACCCTGCTTTAGCAAGGGAGGTTAGTCTGGATGGTCTCCAGAGGTCCCTTCTAATCCCCACCACTCTGTGATACTGTGAAACCCCAGGACCAACAAAGGGACCCACTGCTAGAGACAACTCTGTGAGGTTGTGGCCATAGTGACAAGAGTAATGGCTTTAGGAGCAGGAGGAGGTTGGTTATGGCCATGGCCACATTCAACCCCCCCCAGGGACTCTGCTTGGGAGCCTGGGCTTCCCTGGCCTGCTCTGAAGGGAAACATTTCCAACTCTTCCATTGTTAATGGGATGGAAACACAACAAAAAGAAACCTTTTCATGCCCAGTGAATAATTAATCTGTGAGTTTTAAGCTACCTGCTCCTATACCACCACTCAGGGAGCCTAGCAGAAGAAACCTCGTTCTGCGCTGCCCACAGTTACCCTCCCAGCTTGCTGCACATTTTAGGGCAGACTCTCGACTGTTGCACACTGTCACAGGAAGGGCATTAGCAAGGTGCTGGTTTTGGCTACTGGCCTGCAGTGGTTAATGCCACACTCCCTGCTGGGGTAGTCGTTGTCCCACTCAGTGCTTCCTGGAGGGTTTGAGGTGCCAGGTGAACGGGGCCCAGCGCTGCTCGGAAACTCAGACGAAATGTGGGAGAAGTCCTGCAGGGTGGAAAGCAGAGGAAGGGTTAGAAGGAGTAGGACCAGCAGGAGAAGCAGCAGATAAAACAAGATTGCATATCTATGTTTACAGGCATTGCAGGGAGGTCATTGTGCCCCTGTGCTCAGCACTGCTCAGGCCACACCTTGAGTCCTGTGTCCAGTTCTGAGCTCCTCAGTTTAGGAAAGAGGTTGAGCTGCTGGAAGGTGTCCAGAGAAGGGCAACAAAGCTGGGGAGGGGTCTGGAGCACAGCCCTGTGAGGAGAGGCTGAGGGAGCTGGGGTTGCTTAGCCTGGAGAAGAGGAAGCTCTGGGGAGACCTTCTTGCTCTCTCCAACTCCCTGAAGGGAGGTTGTAGCCAGGTGGGGGTTGGTCTCTTCTCCCAGGCACCCAGCACCAGAACAAGAGGACACAGTCTCAAGCTGTGCCAGGGGAGGTTTAGGCTGCATGTTAGGAAGAAGTTCTTTATAGAAAGAGAGATTGGCCATTGGAATGTGCTGCCCAGGGAGGTGGTGGAGTCCCCATCCCTGGAGGTGTTTAGGAAGAGCCTGGATGAGGCACTTGGTGCCATGGTTTAGTTGATTAGATGGTCTTGGGTGACAGGTTGGACTTGATGATCTCAAAGGTCTTTCCATCCTGGTCCATTCCATCCCATCCCATTCCATTCCATTCCATTCCATTCCATCTCCAAAAATGCAGCACAGGGACAGCAGCCAAGCCAAGCCCAGGACCTGGAATGGCTGTGGTGGGACCTTGCTGAATGTGAGCTGTTCCAAGCAGGTGGCCATGCAGCGACATCTGTTTTACATCTGTGGTAGCTTTAGGCTATGCCTTTCAATTCATTTACTTATTATTCCACAGATCTTGAGCAGAAAAGTAGTAAAATACTAAATAAATCACTATTGGGTGTAAAAAGGAAAATAAAGATAATTCTAAGCAATTCCATTGGAGAGATAAGGAACTTAAACAGGCTGTACCAAAACAATTCCCTCTTCTCTTCTTGCTTCTTTGCTCTGGAGAGATACTAACTTGCCTAACTACCTGAAGGGAGGTTGTAGCCAGATGGGGGTTGGTCTCTTCTCCCAGGCACCCAGCACCAGAACAAGAGGACACAGTCTCAAGCTGTGCCAGGGGAGGTTTAGGCTGGAGGTGAGGAGAAAGTTCTTCCCAGAATGAGAGATTGGCCATTGGGATGTGCTGCCCAGGGAGGTGGTGGAGTCACCATCCCTGGAGGTGTTTAGGAAGAGGCTGGATGAGGCACTTGGTGCCATGGTTTAGTTGATTAGATGGTGCTGGGTGATAGGTTGGACTTGATGATCTCAAAGGTCTCTTCCAACCTGGTTAATTCTATTCTATTCTATTCTATTCTATTCTATTCTATTCTATTCTATTCTATTCTATTCTATTCTATTCTATTCTATTCTATTCCATTCTATTCTATTCTATTCCGTTCCATTCCATTCCATTCCGTTCCGTTCCATTCCATTCCATTCCATTCCATTCCATTCCATTCCATTCCAGCTGTTGCTCCCATCCCCCTACTCTCTCCTTTGCTTTTCTTCCACCTGTACCTAAACTAACAGTTTCTGGTTTCTCAAACAGAATAGAGTCACAACAGGTCACAGCCTGGAAAGGTCACTTATTTTTCGGGGGGCTGGGGGGTTGGGGTGTGTGTGAGGGGGTGGAGGAAGCTTTGCTGGTTGCTCAAGTACTGCATGAATGTTGTGATGCACAGCCAGGAGACACGTGAGGCACAAATCATTCAGCCAGCTGGGTGAAGGCTGCAGTTAAAAGTATCCACAAGTAAATGGTAGCAGCTGTGAATGCAGAGCACATGGCCCCCACTGGGAAGAGTTCATCCAGTTCATATCCCAGATGGAGGAACTCTGGAAACCACTCCTCTCCTCTTTCCCATCCTGGCAAGGTCTCTAGAAGGTAGAGGAAATGGGCTTTGCTACAGCAATTTCCCCCCTCCAGAACCATTTTCCTCTTATTAGCAGCTTTAAAGAGCAGAGGTTTGGCTGCTGGGCAGAGTGGGCATGACTCAGGCTGCTGCAGCAGGTTTTTACCTGCTTACAGCACTGCTCTGCAGGATGTGCTTTGTGGCTCTTCTCCTGGCAGAAGCACACACTGCTCATCCTCAGCTCTCTGCCACAGAAGGGATTTTTCTCCTCCAGCCAGGCAGTTTGGGGGAAATGGATTGATTTTATGGTTTGGTTGTGACATTCCCTCCATCCTTCTTCCTCTCCTTCTGGCACCACTTCCCTCCCTCTGCAGCCCTGCTATTATCCCATGCCCTCCCTGCCCCTCCCCAGCCCTGCTCTCAGTGATATCACAAGAGGGATTTCTTACTGACTGTGGATGTGGTGCTTGGGGCAATGGTTTAGGGGTGAACCCTGCAGAGTAGGGTACTGGGCTGGACTTGGTGATCCTGAGAATCTTTTCCAGCCTGAAGGTTTCTGTGATTCTATCCAACCCCCACCAAAAGCCTCCCCCATGAGGCTGGAGGAGCATGCTCCCAAGGAGCTTGTAACAGGAGCATCCCCACTTCCTGCAGCTTCTTCCCTCCCTGAAGGACCTTTTAGCACTCTGCTTGCACAAATCTGCCCTCTTTCTGAGGGTGCTTGTGCTCCCAGCTCAACGTTCCTGAAACCATCACCCCCAAACTATGAGATCTGCAAGCTGCTGGAGCCAGGAGAAGCCTTCCCTGAGGACAACACTGACAACCAACACCTCCCAGAGCATCCAGGAACCCACAGAGCCAAGGAGAAGAGGGGAAAGGATGCAGCTCATGCTGCAAACCCTCTGCCCTCCTGAGCACCTACCTGCTGCCCGGGAGGCGAGGCGTTCATGGGGGGCTGTACCTGTAGTGCCATGGGGGGGGACAGGAGGGGCTGCTGGGGGACCTGCTGCATGCTGAGGGGCTGGCTGAGGAGGGAGCTCTGCGGGTGGTGCAAGGAGAGCTGCTGGTGGAGGGGGGGACTGATCTGGAAGGAGGGTGGTGGGGAGGCACTGATGCTGGGCAGCAGGGGTTTGGAGGTGAGGGGCCGGGAGAGGCCGGGGTGGGGGTGGCCGCGGTAGTTCTGCAGGTCTGATGGGGACAGGAAGGAGCCCAGGCCGGGGTAGGGTGAGGAAGCCTGCGGTGGGATGGGGTACATGGGCTGCTTGGGGGGGATCAGCTTGGAAGGCGGATTGCTCTGGGCACTTTTGGTTTCCCCCTGGTCGGCAGAGCTCTGTGGGAAAACAGAAGGGAGGGAACATGGTTATGTGGCCATCCAGCCGAGCTGCCCCTGGCTCCTGCCCCTCTCCCACCAGCCACCACCTGCGTTTCCAGCCCTCTGGCTTGCTGGGTCACCATAGGCCAGGTGCAGCAGCCCCATCTGGGAAATTTGAGTCCAGTAGCTCAGCCCTGCCTTTGGCAGAGCCTGAAGCACCAGGGGAGCATTAAATGGTGTGGGGGCAAACTGCACACATTCAGCTCACTCCTTAGGGACTCAGACATGGGTGACCAAATCAGTTTTGCTTCCAAAAGAGAACAAGTGGGGCTGTGAAAACTCTGCTTTCCTCTCAGGTCATTGGTGTCACCTCATCTTCTTGCCCCTTTCATCACTCCTTCGCTGCTGCACTCACACCCTGAGAAGCCAGTGCAAGGAACAGCCACTGGTGGTGGAGACAAGCAGCAGGGAGCTCTTTGTCTCCAAGCAAGGCCATCCCTCCCCTGCTGTGACACATGCTGATGAAGACAACCCAAAGGGGAGCTCTCTCTCTAATTGTGGAGCAGAGCATTTCTTCTAGCCCCTGGGGCAGGTGGCTGACACTGGGGCAGGTGGCTGTCAGTGGCACAGTTCTGCCAGCAGGATGACACCACATTTCTGATCAACCTGCTCCTCTCCAGACAGTCCTGAGAGCTGCAGCTAACTCAGCACCACCAGGCCCAGCAGCTGGTACCTTGGAGACGAGGCTGGCCCGGTACGCTGCCAGGGCTTTCAGGTACTCCTTCTTGGCAGCTTCTGTTTTCCTCTTGTATGCCTGAAAAGACCAAGTAATGGAGAAGGATTAATGAAGTGGAACAAGGTGCTGTGGGGCTCAGATATACCCTGCCCACTCAGTAGGACCCCACTCTGCTAAGGCCCTTCCTGCACCCCATGTGTGTGAAAAACTCCTTTCTGCTGGAATTCACCAAGGAAGGCACTCGGTGCCATGGCTCAGTTGATGGTGGTGGGTGATAGGTTGGACTTGATGATCTCAAAGGTCTTTTCCAACCTGGTTAATTCTATCCTATCCTATCCTATCCTATCCTATCCTATCCTATCCTATCCTATCCTATCCTATCCTATCCTATCCTATCCCATTCCATCCTATCCTATCCTATCCTATCCTATCCTATCCTATCCTATCCTATCCTATCCTATCCTATCCTATCCTATTCTGAATTTATAGCACAGAGGTTGTGGAGGTAGATTTAGAATAGAATAGAATAGAATAGAATAGAATAGAATAGAATAGAATAGAATAGAATAGAATAGAATAGAATAGACCAGGTTGGAAGAGACCTTCGAGATCATCGTGTCCAACCTATCATCCAACACCATCTAATCAACTAAACCATGGCAGCAAGTACCCCATCAAGTCTCCTCCTAAACACCTCCAGTGATGGTGACTCCACCACCTCCCTGGGCAGCACATTCCAATGGGCAATCATTCTCTCTGTGTAGAATTTCTTCCTAACCTCCAGCCTGAACCTCCCCTGGCACAGCTTGAGACTGTGTCCTCTTGTTCTGGTGCTTGTTGCCTGGGAGACCAACCTCTGCCTGTCTACAACCACCCTTCAGGTAGTTGCAGAGAGCAAGAAGGTCTCCCCTGAGCCTCCTCTTCTCCAGGCCATCCCCAACGTTCAGATCCTTCTATGGTGTAGAGAGGAGGGAAGGAAGCGTGGACGATGGGTGAGGGTTGGACTGAATGGCTAGAGGGGAAGGACTCTGCTGTGGCTTATTCTTCTTTCCAACTCCTTTTTGAGCCAGGGGGATCTCTATTCAACCTAAGCTAAAAGCAACATTTCCTGATAGGAAGTGACATTTGCATCCTTGGTCATGATATCATAGAATCAATAAGGTTGGAAAAGACCTCAGAGATCATCAAGCCCAACCTATCACCCAGTATCTCATGACTAGTAAACCATGGCTCCAAGTGCCACATCCAATCCCCTCTTGAACACCTCCAGGGATGGGGACTCCACCACCTCCCTGGGCAGCACATTCCAATGATGAATGACTCGCTCGGTGAAGAACTTTCTCCTCACCTCCAGCCTAAACCTCCCCTGCCACAGCTTGAGACTGTGTCCTCTTGTTCTGGTGCTGGTTGCTTGGGAGAAGAGACCAACCCCCACCTGGCTACAACCTCCCTGCAGGGAGTTGCAGAGAGCAAGAAGGTCTCCCCTGAGCCTCCTCTTCTCCAGGCTAAGCAACCCCAGCTCCCTCAGCCTCTCCTCACAGGGCTGTGTTTGAGGTCTCTCCCCAGCCTCGTTGCCCTTCTCTGGACACCTTCAAGTCTCTCAATGTCCTTCTTAAACTGAGGGGCAAATATGATCCAATACGATCCAATAACGTAGAAGCCCTTGAGTCAGACCACACTGGGATGTTTGGAGGCACTGCAGGTCACAGTGGTCAATGTGCCCAGGTAGTTAGGTACATCTGCTGTGAGAGACACAACCTGGTTTTAGAGAGTGACCTCACTGAAACCACCTCCCAGCAGGAACTGGGGCTGGGTGCAGTTGTGGAAGAGCCAAAATTCCCAGATGAGAAGAGCAGCTGAACGAATGGTGAGACACACAGGAAGCCTAAACTACTCCTTTGTTTTCCTGGCTTTCCTGTTGCAGGGCCTTCAGAGCTCAGAACTCCAGCTCTTATCTGCAGTCTTGACAGCTGGGAAGTGCTTTCCTGGCATGGAAAAGCTGAGATTTTTTTGGTCTAATCTTATGAGTTGGGGAGTTGGGGCTTGCAGGGGGAGCAGTAAGGATCAGGAGAGGTTGCAAATCTGAGGAGAAAGAATAAAGCTTTGTAAGAGGGAATGATTAGCTTTAAAGCAAGGCCTGCTGTGACAGGACCTAGGGTGATGGTTTGAAACTAGAAGAGGGAGATTTGGACTAGAGAGAAGAAATTTTTTCCACTGAGGGTGGTAAGACCCTGGCCCAAGTTGCACAGAAAGGTGGTAGATGCCCCATCCCTGAAACCATTCCAGGTGAGGCTGTCTGGGGCTCTGAGCAACCTGCTCTAGTTGCAGATGTCCCTGCTGACTGCAGGGGGATTGGACTGGATCCAACTGGGCTCCTCAATCTAAGGACATTGAGAGACTTGAAGGTGTCCAGAGGAGGGCAACAAAGCTGGGGAGGGGTCTGGAGCACAGCCCTGTGAGGAGAGGCTGAGGGAGCTGGGGTTGCTTAGCCTGGAGAAGAGGAGGCTCAGGGGAGACCTTCTTGCTCTCTGCATCTCCCTGAAGGGAGGTTGGAGCCAGGTGGGGGTTGGTCTCTTCTCCCAGGTAACCAGCATCAGAACAAGAGGACACAGTCTCAAGCTGTGCCAGGGGAGGTTTAGGCTGGAGGTAAGGAGAAACTTCTTCCCTGAGAGAGTTGTTAGCCATTGGAATGTGCTGCCCAGGGAGGTGGTGGAGTCACCATTCCTGGAGGTGTTCAAGAGGGCATTGGATGTGGCACTTGGAGCCCTGGTTTAGTCATCAGGAGGTGTTAGGTATAAGGTCATAGGTTGGGCTTGATGATCTCTGAGGTCTTTTTCAACCTTATTGATTCCATGGCTGACCTTTGGAGGTCCTTCCCAAGCTAAACCATTTCCCAGTTCTATGATTCCTCCATCTCATCCCTGTAACAAGAGAGCCGTCACCATGGCCTCACAGTGCTGCTCCACTTCTTGCCCAGCATTTTGCCCAGCTGCTCCTCCCCATATCTAACCTAAGGATGTCCTGCAGCCTGTCTCAAGCAGTGTGAGTGCCCCCAGGGTTAAACTGTGCAAGCCAGAAGATTATTTACAGAATCACAGATTGCATTGGTTGGAAGGGATGCTCAAAGATCATCTTGTCCAACCCCCATGCAGTCAGCAGGGACAGCTCCAACTGGATCAGGCTTCCCCCAGGGCCACACTGAGTCTCATCTTGAATGCCTCCATAGTTTAGAACATATTTTCAAACAGAATGGAAAATTCAGCCAAACAAAAGAGGCAGAACCTCCTGAGGACAATCCCCATCAGCAAGCTCCTCTGCTGCAAACTGCAAGCTCCCCTCCAGCAGCACACCAAAAGCTGATTTCAGTTAGAAGAGATTTGCATGCATTTCATTGTGCTTTAACAACAGCAGCAGCTTGCAACAATCAAGACACAGCAGCCTGGTGGGGGTCTTCAGCTCCTTTCCCTGGCTAATTCCCACCTCAGACACCTTCCTAACACTGCCCTCTGATGGGAAAACAACCTGCCAGCAGTTAAACTACTCAGCTCTTTGACTTTCAGTTTAAAATCTGTAGGAATTCTCCTAAATTCTGTCTAAATGCTTTGGAAACCTTATTTTCATAGAATGGTTTGGGTTGGAAGGATCCTTCAAAGACCATCCATAGAATGGTTTGGGTTGGAAGGATCCTTCAAAGACCATCCCTAGAATGGTTTGGGCTGGAAGGAAGCTTCAAAGACCATCCCTAGAATGGTTTGGGCTGGAAGGATCCTTCAAAGACCATCCCTAGAATGGTTTGGGTTGGAAGGATCCTTCAAAGACCATCCCTAGAATGGTTTGGTTTGGAAGGATCCTTCAAAGACCATCCCTAGAATGGTTTGGGTTGGAAGGATCCTTCAAAGACCATCCCTAGAATGGTTTGGGCTGGAAGGATCCTTCAAAGACCATCCCTAGAATGGTTTGGTTTGGAAGGAAGCTTCAAAGACCATCCCTAGAATGGTTTGGTTTGGAAGGATCCTTCAAAGACCATCCCTAGAATGGTTTGGGTTGGAAGAATCCTTCAAAGACCATCCCTAGAATGGTTTGGGCTGGAAGGATCCTTCAAAGACCATCCCTAGAATGGTTTGGGTTGGAAGGATCCTTCAAAGACCATCCCTAGAATGGTTTGGTTTGGAAGGATCCTTCAAAGACCATCCATAGAATGGTTTGGTTTGGAAGGAAGCTTCAAAGACCATCCCTAGAATGGTTTGGGTTGGAAGGAAGCTTCAAAGACCATCCCTAGAATGGTTTGAGTTGGAAGGATCCTTCAAAGACCATCCAGTGCAATGGTTTGGGCTGGAAGAAAGCTTCTAAGACCATCCCTAGAATGGTTTGGTCTGGAAGAATCCTTCAAAGACCATCCATAGAATGGTTTGGGCTGGAAGGATCCTTCAAAGACCATCCCTAGAATGGTTTGGGTTGGAAGGATCCTTCAAAGACCATTCCTGGAATGGTTTGGGCTGGAAGGATCCTTCAAAGACCATCCCTAGAATGGTTTGGGTTGGAAGGATCCTTCAAAGACCATCCATAGAATGGTTTGGGCTGGAAGGAAGCTTCAAAGACCATCCCTAGAGTGGTTTGGGCTGGAAGGATCCTTCAAAGACCATTCCTGGAATGGTTTGGGCTGGAAGGATCCTTCAAAGACCATCCCTAGAATGGTTTGGGTTGGAAGGATCCTTCAAAGACCATTCCTGGAATGGTTTGGGCTGGAAGGATCCTTCAAAGACCATCCCTAGAATGGTTTGGGTTGGAAGGATCCTTCAAAGACCATCCCTAGAATGGTTTGGGCTGGAAGGATCCTTCAAAGACCATCCCTAGAATGGTTTGGGTTGGAAGGATCCTTCAAAGACCATCCATAGAATGGTTTGGGCTGGAAGGAAGCTTCAAAGACCATCCCTAGAGTGGTTTGGGCTGGAAGGATCCTTCAAAGACCATTCCTGGAATGGTTTGGGCTGGAAGGATCCTTCAAAGACCATCCCTAGAATGGTTTGGGTTGGAAGGATCCTTCAAAGACCATTCCTGGAATGGTTTGGGCTGGAAGGATCCTTCAAAGACCATCCCTAGAATGGTTTGGGTTGGAAGGATCCTTCAAAGACCATCCCTAGAATGGTTTGGGCTGGAAGGATCCTTCAAAGACCATCCCTAGAATGGTTTGGGTTGGAAGGATCCTTCAAAGACCATCCATAGAATGGTTTGGGCTGGAAGGAAGCTTCAAAGACCATCCCTAGAATGGTTTGGGTTGGAAGGATCCTTCAAAGACCATTCCTAGAATGGTTTGGGCTGGAAGGATCCTTCAAAGACCATCCATAGAATGGTTTGGGTTGGAAGGATCCTTCAAAGACCATCCATAGAATGGTTTGGTTTGGAAGGATCCTTCAAAGACCATCCCTAGAATGGTTTGGGTTGGAAGGATCCTTCAAAGACCATCCATAGAATGGTTTGGTTTGGAAGGATCCTTCAAAGACCATCCCTAGAATGGTTTGGGCTGGAAGGATCCTTCAAAGACCATCCATAGAATGGTTTGGGTTGGAAGGATCCTTCAAAGACCATCCATAGAATGGTTTGGTTTGGAAGGATCCTTCAAAGACCATCCCTAGAATGGTTTGGGCTGGAAGGATCCTTCAAAGACCATCCCTAGAATGGTTTGTGCTGGAAGGAAGCTTCAAAGACCATCCCTAGAATGGTTTGTGCTGGAAGGAACCTTCAAAGACCATCCAGTGCAATCCCTCTGCCATGAACAAAAACACCTTCCACCAGCCCAAGTTGCCCAAGGCCTTATCCAAGCTGGCCTTGAACTCTTCCAAGGATGGAGCATCCACAATTTCTCTGGGCAACCTGTTCCAGTGTCTCACCACCTTCACTGTAAGAAAACATCCTTAAGGATCCCTTGCTTGGACATCTCCATTCCCACCCTCCCTCTGGGGATCTCTCTGCACCCACATAGGGCTCCATGGAGCACAGCAAGGAGCGGAACTGTAGCCTGAGCTCTCTGCACCCACATAGGGCTCCATGGAGGACAGCAAGGAGCGGAACTGTAGCCTGAGCTCTCTGCACCCACATAGGGCTCCATGGAGGACAGCAAGGAGCGGAACTGTAGCCTGAGCTCTCTGCACCCACATAGGGCTCCACGGAGGACAGCAAGGAGTGAAAATTCAGCCTGAGGCTGGGAAACACCACACTGACATTGGCAAAGTGGATCTGAAGACAGCTCCTGAGGAGCCCTGTGTGGAAAGGCAGCTCTGGTGCAGTATTTATCACCTTTAAGGCTGTAACTCCAGCATTGCCAAACCCACGTTAGTTGCTAATTAAATCCCATTTTCTCCCAGGGATTTTAATTTCCAAGCAATTTATCAGATTTAAGGATCCTCCAAACATTCTGCCTGCTTTTTTTTTTTTCTTCTTCCTAACCTGCCATGCCCACTGATTTATTTTTTCCCCTTCTTCCTTAGCAGGAGGATTTCATTAGTCATTAAGTGAGTGGGTGGGGGGGGAAGCAAAAACGTTTAGTGGTTATGAAAACAACAGCAGCGGCAACAACAAAAAAAATCAATCTGAGCTGGGAGAAGCATATGTTGGGATTGTAATCCTGACACCTCTGTGTCTCAGCAAAGCTGCTAGTAATTGCACTGTAATGAAATGTTCTTGTTTGATAACCAGTTAATTAGAGCAGACAATTAGTCCAAAGCCTGCTGACGCCCACGAGTGCCGCGGTGTCGAGCAGGCTCTGAGTGACAGCCGGAGCTGCTCTCTGTCACCTCTGCATCCCACCCCACCTGCTCCACCACAAATGCTGCTTCCCATGCGTGGGGAGGGATGGAAAGAACCCAGACTCTACCCCTCTCCCCGAAATCAAGGAAGTTCACTGATCCCAGCTGAGAAGCTCTCTGCTGCAGTCCTAGATGGAGAACTTTGGTGCGGCCAGCAGGAGCGGGGAGGTGAGCTTAGCCCTGCAGCTGGCACTGGGGAGGCTGCACCTGGAGTGTGGGGCTCAGTTTTGGGCCCTTCTCTACAAGAAGGACATTGAGGGGGCAAGAGTGTGTCCAGAGAAGGGCAGCAAGGCTGGTGAGGGGTCTTGAACATAAGTCCTATGAGGAGCGCCTGAGGGAGCTGGGGTTGTTCAGCCTGGAGGCTGAGAGGAGATCTCATCGCTCTCTACAATCCCCTGCAAGGAGGTGGGAGCCAGGTGGGGCCAGCCTCTTCTCCCAGGTAATAATCATAGAATCAATAAGTTTGGAAGAGACCTCAAAGATCATCAAGTCCAACTTGTCACCCAAGACCTTATGACTGCTAAACCATGGCACCAAGTGCCACATCCAATCCCCTCTTGAACACCTCCAGGGATGGGGACTCCACCACCTCCCTGGGCAGCACATCCCAATGGCTAACAACTCTCTCTGTGAAGAACTTTCTCCTCACCTTGAGCCCAAACCTCCCCTGGTGCAGCTTGAGACTGTGTCCTCTTGTTCTGGTGTTGGTTGCCTGGGAGAAGAGACCAACCCCTTCTGGCTCCAACCTCTCTTCAGGGAGTTGGAGAGAGCAAGAAGGTCTCCCCTGAGCCTCCTCTTCTCCAGGCTAAGCAACCCCAGCTCCCTCAGCCTCTCCTCACAGGGCTGTGCTTGAGGTCTCTCCCCAGCCTCATTGCCCTTCTCTGGACACATCCAAGAGTCTCATAATCACAGAATCATAGAATCATAGAATCAACCAGGTTGGAAAAGACCTCAAAGATCATCAAGTCCAACGTATTACCTAATACCTACCACCTCATGACAACAAAACCATGGCTCCAAGTGCCACGTCCAATCCCCTCTTGAACACCTCCAGGGATGGGGACTCCACCACCTCCCTGGGCAGCACATTCCAATGGCTAACAACTCTCTCTGTGAAGAACTTTCTCCTCACCTCCAGCCTAAACCTCCCCTGGCACAGCTTGGGACTGTGTCCTCTTGTTCTGGTGTTTGTTGCCTGGGAGAAGAGACCAACCCCTACCTGGCTATAACCTCCTTTCAGGAAGTTGTAGAGAGCAATAAGGTCTCCTCTGAGCCTCCTCTTCACCAGGGTAACCAAGTGACAGGACAAGAGGAAATAGCCTCAAGTTGTACCAGGGGAGGTATGGCTTGAATATTAGGGAAAACTTCTTCACCAAAAGGGTCATCAGGCACTGAAACAGGCTGTCCAGGGAAGTGGTGGAGTCAGCATCTCTGGAGGTCTTTAAAAGGTGAGCTTAGGGACATGGGCTCAGAGTTGTGTACAGGGAGATGTTAGTCTATGGTTGGACTCAATGATCTGAAGAGCTTTTCCAACCAGGCAGTTCTATGATTCCATCAGCAGAGAAGAGATGGAAACTGCAGCAAAGATCTCCAGAGGGGAGCTGAAGGATGTGGTTTACTTAGGTGGGAGAGAAGACCCAGAGGAGCCAGAGCCTCCACATGTGATGCAGCAGAGGAGGCACTGAGGAAACTTCTGCATCTGCTCAGGACAGGGAAAGGGGCAATAGGCTTAAGCTGCAGCAAGGGCCATGGTGGCTAAGCAAGGGGAAAGCCTTCCTAACAGTCAGGATAATTAAGCAGGGGAAGAGATTGCCTGGGGAGATGGTGTAATCTCCACCACCGAGGGTTTAAGAGCAGATTAGGCACAGATCCATCAGGAATGGCTTAAGCAGAGATGATCCTAACTTCAGGCAGCAGCATGGGCTGGTTGACCTCTTAAGTCTCTCCTTGCCCTCTTTTCTGTGATTCCATGGCTGGGATTTGTTTTGCCCCTAAATGTATGAGCCTGGATTTTATTCTCCTTGTAGATCTGGAGGGTTGTTCTTGTAGCTATTGTACACTTCCTTGCAAGATATCTCTTGGGGCATCCTAACTTGTGGCTTACTCCTAAGATGACTCCAAAGCAGTCCCTCCCTGCACAGCAGGCTCTGTCACACAGCTCTTCTCTTTGCAGGTGGTCTCCATACAGCCATTGGAAATGCAAACACATCCATCTCACCCTTCTTCATCTCACTCTTCCTCATCTCCTTGCACCCTTCTTTGTCTTCCTCCTGCTTCCTTCATGGGGAACTTATTCTGTCCCTCCCTCCATTAAAACCAACTTACTCAAGCTATGGGGTGCAAATCTCAGCACACCTCCTTCAGACTAGTATCTAATAGGTTCTGGGTTGCTAAGTCCTGAGGTCAAGCAGCTTGGGCATGGAAGACAGCTGTCAGTGATGTCCATCATGAGGTTGCTGGTTTTGTGTTGCTCCAATTCCCCCAGATTCTCCCAGCTATGGCACAGGAGCTGCTGAGCATCTGACATCCTTGTGGACACCTACACAAAAGGCCCTGGCAATGGGAACTCTTTGCATGGGCTCAGGAGAACTGCTCCTTTACCCTGGGGGAGACCCAGTGATGTGAGGCAGTGCTTTGGAGAATGGATAGAGAAACTATTCATTAAAGAGCAATTACCATTGATTAAAGCATCCTCAAGGGTTCCTGCTAGCATAGAATCATACGATTGTCAGGGTTGGAAGAGATCTCAAGGCTCAGCCAGTTCCAACCCCCCTGCCATGGGCAAGGACACCTCACACCACAGCAGGTTGCTCACAGCCACATCCAGCCTGGCTGCAAACACCTCCAGGCAGGAGGCTTCCACCACCTCCCTGGGCAACCTGTGCCAGGCTCTCACCACCCTCATGGGAAACAACTTCTTCCTCACATCCAAGCTGATTCCCCCTATTTCTAGTTTTGCTCCATCCCCCCAGTCCTGTCACTCCCTGACAGCCCCAAAAGTCCCTCCCCAGTTTTCTTGGAGCCCCCTTCAGATCCTGGAAGGCCACCAGAAGGTCTCCTGGGAGCCTTCTCCTCTCCAGACTGAGCAGCCCCAACTATCCTCTGCCTTCACTTCTTGATGCCACCTGAGTGTAAGTCATCTGTCACCCCATGTGAGGGCACAAGTGTGCTCCCAGGACAGCCCACAGAGGACTCCAAATGAAGCAGAGGAGGAGGTTGACAAATCCTACCACTAACCTCCAACAAAAAGCACACAGCATTCACCTTCCACACTTCTGATCTTGCTCTGCAAGAAGAGAAGTCACACTCTTGGAGCTGCTCTTAAGAACAGTTCTGATGTTTCACATCTGCCCTCTCATTATCCTGATCTCCACCAGACCTCTCTTGAAACATTGTTTGGGATCAGTGCCTTTCATTCTTCTCCAGCACAGGTCTTGACACTGAGAAGATGCTGAAACCCCCTTCCAGGCCAAGGCAACTGGTTGGATCCTCCTAGCCCCCCACTGGCAGGGCTTTAGGGCAGTAGCAGGAAAATGACAGCAGCTGCCAGGTCTGTAGAATGCTGGAAGTGGGCAGTTTGGTGGCCATGCTGCCAGGCAGCACCTGCTGCATGTGTGTCCCATGGGATCTCTCCTCTGTGATGGCTCTGCTCTAAGGCTGGCCTGAGATGCCTCTGGCCCACTGCAGACCTAGGCAGTGTCCTGTCAGCAGGTGAGGTATCAATGAGCAGAGGGGCCTGATGAGATGGGGGAACTGTTGTTTTCTGCTGGGTCACTCATCCCTGGAGTGTGAACACTCTATTCTGCTCCAGGCTGTGCATTTGTGTGGGAGAAGCAGATCTGCATTTGGCCACGGAGTCCCTCAGCATTACTGAGCTGGTCCTGCTGAAGCAGGGCTATCACAAGCAAGAGCTCCAGCACCTTTGTGTCCCCAGTGAGTCTCCAGATCCATGAACTCAGCTGGAAATGCTGATTCTATCCAGCTTTGCTTCTTTTCAGTTAGGATGGGAAGCCCTGGTTCAGCCTGAGCTTTACTCAGTGATTGCTCAGGAGCTTCTTGAAGCCTCTGCTGTGAGTTTCCAGGGTCTAGGGAAACACTGACCCAATGCTTTGAATTTGTTCTTGGATTTCCTAAATGAAAAGAAGCAGGCTGCAGAGACATCTGCAGCTGGCAGCTTGACACTGTCCCCTGTACTCCATCATCATCACCATCACTGATGAGCAGTGTCTAAAGGGTGGGGGGAAGAAGATGGGGCCAGGCTCCTTCCAGTGGTGCCCAGCAGCAGGAAAAGGTGTGATGGACACAAACTGGAAGTCAGGAGGCTCCATCTGAGGAAGAGGAGAAGCTCCTTTGCTGTGAGGGTGCTGGAGGCCTGAAACAGGCTCCCCAGAAAGGTTGTGGAGTCTCCTTCTCTGGAGACTTTCAAGGCCCACCTGGATGTGTTCCTGTATGACCTGCCCTAGGTACCCCTGCTTGGGCAGGGGTGTTGGAATGGATGACCTCTAGATGTCCCTTCCAACCCCTCCCATTCTATGATTCTATGATTCATCTAAACCTCCCTTAGCACAATTTCAGGCCATTTCCTCTCAGCACATCAGCTGTCAGCCCCTGTCTTGGACAGCAGCACTCTGAGCTGGGTTAGGAACTGGCTGGAGGCTGAGCCCAGAGAGTGGTGGTGAATGGTGCCACAGCCAGCTGGCAGCCAGGCACCAGTGGTGTGCCCCAGGGATCAGTTCTGGGCCCTGTGCTCTTTAACATCTTCATTGATGATCTGGATGAGAGCATTGAGTCCATCAGCAGTAAGTTTGCAGATGACACCAAGCTGGGGGCAGGAGTTGATCTGCTGGAGGGTAGGAGAGCTCTGCAGAGGGACCTTGCCAGGCTGGACAGGTGGGCAGAGTCCAGGGGCATGAGATTGAACACATCCAAGTGCCAGGTTCTACACATTGCCCACAACAACCCCAGGCAGTGTTACAGGCTGGGGTCACAGTGGCTGAGGGCAGCCAGGCAGAAAGGGACCTGGGGGTACTGGTTGACAGCGGCTGAACATGAGCCTGCAGTGTGCCCAGTTGGCCAAGAGGGCCAATAGCATCTTGGCCTGCATCAGGAAGAGTGTGGCCAACAGGAGCAGGGAAGTCATTGTGCCCTGTGCTCAGCACTGCTCAGGCCACACCTTGAGTCCTGTGTCCAGTTCTGGGCTCCTCAATTTAAGAAGGACATTGAGACACTAGATGATCCTTGTGGTCCCTTCCAACCCTGACTGATACTATGATACTACAAATGTGTCCAGAGAAGGGCAATGAGGCTGGGGAGAGGCCTCAAGCACAGCCCTGTGAGGAGAGGCTGAGGTTGCTTAGCCTGGAGAAGAGGAGGCTCAGGGGAGACCTTCTTGCTCTCTGCAACTCCCTGAAGGGAGGTTGTAGCCAGGTGGGGGTTGGTCTCTTCTCCCAGGCAAGCAGCACCAGAACAAGAGGACACAGCCTCAAGCTGTGCCAGGGGAGGTTTGGGCTGGAGGTGAGGAGCAAGTTCTTCCCAGAAGAAGAGACTGGCCATTGGAATGTGCTGCCCAGGGAGGTGGTGGAGTCCTCATCCCTGGAGGTGTTCAAGAGGGGATTGAATGTGGCACTTGGAGCCATGGTTTAGTTGTCAGGAGGTGCTGGGTGACAGGTTGGACTTGATGATCTCTGAGATCTTTTCCACCCTGACTGATCCTATGATTCTGTGATTCTATTCTATGATCCTATCACCTGCTCCTAGGGAGAAGAGGCCAAGCCCCATACATGAAGATGCCAACATCCTGCCAAGGCAGCACTGGGGATGCTGAGAGGTTTTGCCCCTGTGGCAGAGCCATGGCCACGCTGGAAGGGGTTAACCCGGGGGAGAAAACTCTGCTGTGCCGAACAGGTGTCCTTGAGCAGTACCCAAGGACAGGGAGATTGCTAATCCTGTATTCCACTGCATGATCAAATCACCAGGCAACAGATATAAATAAAAAAAGGCAGGAAATAAGGAAATTTAGATCCAAGGGTGTCAGAGGGAAAATGAAGATTCATTGTGGAGAGGCTGAGGGAAGAGATGGAGGAACAAAATGACAAAGGCACAAAGGATAAACCAGGAAGAACAAAAGAGGGGTGGGGGTTGGGAGGGGAGGGAGGGAAGGCTGTTGGTGCAATCCATGTCTGTGACAACAGCAGCCAAATCAAAGATGCTCCTAGATGATGTGGTTCCTTGCATAATTCTGGTTCCTGCTTGGTGTTTGTCTTTCAGCTAGTGCACAGGGAAAGAACAACCCATCTCTGGACTGGGATGTGAGCAACCTTTGTTTTGCTTGTTTCATCAGGAGGAGAAAGCAAATTTGCTTTGTGGGAGCAGCAGCACCTGCTCAATGGCAAATAAATAGCTGCAGCTTTGATATTACAGTGCATGGAATCATTAGCAGCACCCATGGCAGAGGGTTAACCCTCTGCCTCCTGGCCTGAGCTACCTGCCAAAGAGGTGATGCCTTGTGTCTGCCTGCAGTGATGCTCCAGGTAGTGTCTGTGGTGCTGGTGCAGATGAAGGAGCTGAGGCTGTGTCTGCCTGCAGTGATGCTCCAGGTAGTGTCTGTGGTGCTGGTGCAGATGAAGGAGCTGAGGCTCTGTCTGCCTGGGGGTGGCACAGGACCACCTGCTCCTGCATTTGGCCTTGTTGAACTTTGTAGAAGAACAAAACCAAGCCAAAGTGCCAGGTCCAACTCCTGGGTCAGGGCAGTTTCCATGTTTCAATGCAAGTTGGGGGGTGAAGGGCTGGAGGGCAGCCCTGTGGAGAAGGACCTGGGGTGCTGAGTGATGAAAACCTGGAGATGAGCTGGCACTGTGAGCTCACAGCCCAGATCCAGCCCTGTCCTGGGCTGATCCCCAGCAGTGTGGGCAGCAGGGGCAGGGAGGGGATTCTGCCCCTCTGCTGTGCTCTGCTGTGACCCCACCTGCAGTGCTGGGGCAGCTCTGGAGTGCTCAGCATAGACATGGAGCTGTTGGAGCAGGGCCAGAGGAGGCCACAGCACTGCTGGGAGGGCTGGAAGCCCTCTGCTGTGAGGCCAGGCTGAGAGAGTTGGGGTTGTACAGCCTGGAGAAGTGAAGGCTCCAGGGAGATGTTCTGGTGGCCTTGGAGTGCAGAAAGCTGGGGACAGAGTTTTGAGCAGGGCCTGTTGTGACAGGACAAGGAGTGATGGTTTGGCACCAAAAGAGGCAGATTTAGGTCAGAGAGAAGGAAGAAATGTTTGACAGTGTGGTGAGGTATTGTCCCAGGTCACCCAAAGAGATGGGAGATTCCCCTCCCTGGCACCATGCCAGGTGAGGTTGTTTGGGTCTCTGAGCAACCTGCTCTAGTTGCAGCTGTCCCTGCTGACTGCAGGAGGTTGGACTGGGTGATCTTTTAAGGTCCTTCCATCCAACCCTCCCTAGGGTTGGAACTGGCTGATCCTTGAGGTCCCTTCTGACCCTGACAATTCTCTGATTGTGTGAAGAGTGTTTTGCTTCACTGCTTTGCCATCACTGTGTTGGCTTTTCCCTGGGTTGTCCTCTTCACTGAAGACATGAAGATGCTCAAAATCAGTGCTGCCAATGAAGCTAGGAGCAGCACACCAGCTGTAATATTTCCCTTTGCCACCTTTCCCCAGAGCACAATGCTCCTGCCTGGCAGTGAGCTGAACCACAGTTTGGTGCAGCCATGTGGCAGTGTGGAGTCACAGATCCTAAGCAGGAATTTGGTCACTGGTGTGTAGCTGTCCTGGCTGGTCACTGTCCCCTCCCATGTGGCTGCTTGTCTTGGGGACTTAGGGGTGTTGGTGGATGAGAAGCTCAACAGGAGCCAGCAGTGAGCACTTGCAGCCCAGAAAGCCAATCCCATCCTGGGCTGCATCAGGAGAAGCAGAGCCAGCAGGGACAGGGAGGGAATTCTGCCCCTCTACTCTCTGCTGAGAGACCATGTGTTGCACTGTGTCCAGTTCTGGAGCCTCTATTACAAGAAGGATCTGGAGGTGCTGGAAGGTGTCCAGAGAAAGGCCATGAGGATGAGCAGAGGGCTGGAGCTGAGGACAGACTGAGGGAGTTGGGGCTGTTCAGTCTGGAAGGCTCCGAGGAGACCTTCTTGTGGCCTTCCAGTATCTGAAGGGGGCTCCAAGAAAGCTGGGGAGAGACTTTTGAGGGTGTCAGGGAGTGATAGGACTGGGGGGGATGGAGTAAAACTGGAAATGGGGAGATTCAGATTGGATGTTAGGAAGAAGTTGTTCCCCAGGAGGGTGGTGAAAGCCTGGCACAGGTTGCCCAGGAAGGTGGTGGAAGCCTCCTGCCTGGAGGTGTTTGCAGCCAGGCTGGATGTGGCTGTGAGCAACCTGCTGTGGTGTGAGGTGTCCCTGGCCATGGCAGGGGGGTTGGGACTGGCTGAGCCTTGAGGTCCCTTCCTACCCTGCCAGTTCTATGATTCTATGCTCATGGTTGTTTGTATCACACCCTGCAGTCCTCAGGGGAAAGCTCTGCAGGCCAGCCTAGGCACTTATATTCACATATTAAAGATACTTTGTGAAACCTTTTTTGGGGGGGTGTGTTCCTTTTCCTTCCCCCCCCCCTCCTTTACAAATCTAAACAAACCTGTCTGGGGATGCTGGCAGTGGAAAGCAAACAGGGACTAAATAAACTCCCTCCCAGCCAAACACTTCAGGAGTGAACGTGCCGCAGTGCACAGAGCAGCGATACGGTCCCAGAGCCTAAGATAAATAGTGTCCCTCCAGCCCCAGCCCTGGGCAGGGAGGGAGCTGTCATGGGAGGGAAGTATACAGCTGGAGACAAAGCCAGGAAGTTAATATTTAAGCATTCTGACAAGGAACAAATGACTTAATTAAATCAATTACAGAGGGAGAAAGGGAGCCACTTAGGAAGCGTGTGGAAAGAGGAGGCAAGGCTGCTCCCAGCTCGTGAAGGAGAAGGCAGCAGAGTTAGCAGGGAAGATAAACGGCCTGCTTTAATCCCTGCTGTTAATTAAGAGCTGAGCACTTGCACTGTGCTGAGTCAGGGTCACACCAGCACTTGCAGTACATAAACCACGTTTGCAGCCAAGCTCATTGCCCGCTCTGCAGAGAGATTCATAACCAGATGGAGTAAAGGAGAGGCAGATCGAGATGCTGGGAGGGATGAAAGCAGGAGAAAGAGGTGACACAGAAGCTTCTTCATGCTTCTGAACCTCCCACAGCTCACACCAATAGCCCAAACCCAGCCTCTGCTCTACAGCTTTCCAGGTAGCTCGGCTGGGGTCAACCATCTGCACCAGGAGGGGATCTGCCTCTCTTCTTCAGCATGAGAGATTCCTGCATGATCCCCCAGTCAGCCATCCAAAGAAAAGAGGGAGGCTTGTGAAAACATCACAGCTTTGCACAGGGGAGAGACTTCAAATGGCTCACAGAATCATAGATTTGTCAGGGTGGAAGGGACCTCAAGGCTCAGCCAGTTCCAACCCCCCTGCCATGGCCAGGGACACCTCACACTACAGCAGGTTGCTCACAGCCACATCCAGCCTGGCTGCAAACACCTCCAGGCATGAGGCTTCCACCACCTCCCTCTGGGTCAGCAAAAGGAGTTACACCCCAGAAGATGTCTTGGTCTCACCCCTGATGGTGCAGGGTGGAAAGCAAGGCTGTTTCCTAGCATGCCTGTCACTTCAGTGACTTTTTTCCCCCTACCTGCTGCTCTCTTAAATGTAGCTGCTTCAAATGCTGGCCATGGTCACTCAGTGGGAGATGGAGCCAACCTGAAGCTGGGAGCCAGGCTCTAGGAGAAGGGTTTATCGCTCACAAGGGAACTGTCAGTTAAAGGATGTTTGGCTCCATAGAATCAGAGAATTGTCAGGGTTGGAAGGGACCTCAAGGCTCAGCCAGTTCCAACCCCCCTGCCATGGCCAGGGACACCTCACACTACAGCAGGTTGCTCACAGCCACATCCAGCCTGGCTGCAAACACCTCCAGGCAGGAGGCTTCCGCCACCTCCCTGGGCAACCTGTGCCAGGCTCTCACCACCCTCCTGGGGAACAACTTCTTCCTCACATCCAAGCTGAATCTCCCCATTTCCAGTTTTGCTCCATCCCCCCCAGTTCTATCACTCCCTGACACCCTCAAAAGTCCCTCCCCAGTTTTCTTGGAGCCCCCTTCACACACTGGAAGGCCACAATAAAGTCTCCTGGGAGTCTTCTCTTCTCCAGACTGAACAACCCCAACTCCCTCAGTCTGTCTCCACAGCAGAGCAGCTCCAGCCCTCTGCTCATCCTCGTGGCCCTTCTCTGAGCATGTTCAGAGACATCACACACAGCATCAGGACTTGCTGTGCCTGATAACAAGACACACTTGCTATGGAGAGTGTTCCCTGGGGCTGTCTCAACAGGCAATCAGAGGCTTTTGTGACTCAGCACCACCAAAGCAGTTCAAGCAGGACCCACAAGTCTCTGTGTGAAAGACTGAAAGTGGTTGACAGCTTTGGGGCAGAGAGGCTTCCTCTGAGAGGCCACTTCAGACATCTCCTTCCTAAGCTGTTAAAGCCTTAATGTTAGATTTGGGGGCAGCAGAGGGCTAATAGTGTTTAGTCAGTTTGGTCACTGCTTGTAAGTAAATAAGCAGATCCAAACCCATCTCCCACCTGAGGCTGTGAAACCCCACACCAGGGCAAGGCCACTGATGTTCCTCCAAAGTCTGATGAAAGAGTAATGAGTTGTCACACAAAGTTGCTCCTCCCAACCACAGAGCTCCTTCTAAAAACAGGGCAGAGGCAAAATCCATCCTTCTGCAGCCCCATCCCTGCCCTGCCTGTGACATGCATCAGAACCTCGAGGCGTGCAGGTGGCAAAGCCTTGTGTGCCGGGCAACCCACAGAGGTATCCAAGGGCAAGGTCACATCACTGCCGCACCAGCTTGGGGCATGCAAATCTCTCAAGCATGGCTTGGAGTGCCAATGGGCACTTCAGCACCACTCCTGCACTCAGCTTCTGTTTCCCAAGGTTGCCCAGGGAGGTGGTGGAGGCTCCTTCCCTGGAGATATTCAGGGTGAGGCTCAACAAGGCCCTGGGCAGCCTGCTCTAGTTGGGGATGTCCCTGCTGACTGCAGGGAGGTAGGACTGGATGACCTTTGGAGGTCCCTTCCAGCCTGGACCATTCTATACCAGGCAGAAAGGGACCTGGGGGTACTGGTTGATGGTAGGCTGAACATGAGCCAGCAGTGTGCACAGGTGGCCAAGAAGGCCAATGGCATCCTGGCCTGCATCAGGAACAGTGTGGCCAGCAGGAGCAGGGAAGTCATTCTGACCTGTGCTCAGCACTGCTTAGGCCACACCTTGAGTCCTGTGTCCAGTTCTGGGCTCCTCAGGTTAGGAAAGATGTTGAGCTGCTGGAAGGTGTCCAGAGAAGGACAACAAATCTGGGGAGGGGTCTGGAGCACAGCCCTGTGAGGAGAGGCTGAGGGAGCTGGGGTTGCTTGGCCTGGAGAAGAGGAGGCTCAGGGGAGACCTTCTTGCTCTCTACAACCCTGAAGGGAGGTTGTAGCCAGGTGGGGGTTGGTCTCTTCTCCCAAGCAACCAGCACCAGAACAAGAGGACACAGTCTCAAGCTGTGGCAGGGGAAGTTTAGGCTGGAGGTTAGGAAAAAGTTCTTCATAGAAAGAGTAATTGGCCATTGGCATGTGCTGCCCAGGGAGGTGGTGGAGTCACCATCCCTGGAGGTGTTTAGGAAGAGCCTGGATGAGGCACTTGGTGCCATGGTTTAGTTGATTAGATGGTGCTGGGTGATAGGTTGGACTCGATGATCTCAAAGGTCTTTTCCAACCTGGTTAATTCTATTCTATTCTATTCTATTCTATTCTATTCTATTCTATTCTATTCTATTCTATTCTATTCTATTCTATTCTATTCTATTCCATTCCATTCCATTCCATTCCATTCCATTCCATTCCATTCCATTCCATTCCATTCCATGATTCTCAGATTCCCCCTCAGCATCTTCAAGCCAAGCTGCTAAGGTGCTTGGGGAGTCTGATGCCTTGCACCACGGAAAACCCACCCTTGAGCAGTTTGGAAAGGCCAGAGGAGGCTTTTCAGGAACTCACTTGTTTCTGTTCTTCCCCCAGGCTGTCCCACATTGATGCAACAATCTTCGAGACGTCCCCGAAGGTGGCGTTGGGGTTCTGCCCCTTGATGGCCGCTTGCGTGTCTCGGAAAAACAGGGCATAGGCTGACACAGGCTTCTGGGGCTCGTTGGGGTCCTTCTTCTTCTTCTTCTTTTGGCTTTTGGGCTTTTTGCCCAGGTCTGTTGATGGTCTTTTCTCTCCAGTAACCTGCAAAACCAAGAGATGAACCTTAGCGGTTAGCCGGTGGCAGACCGAGCTGAGTCCCTGCTACAGCTTGTAAGTGAAGAGGATGGGAGAGGGCATGGGGAAAGGAGGGGTCCCAGCATGGTCAGGAGGGCAGCAGCCCTGGGGTGCTCTGGCTGAAAGAGCCTCTGGCATTATTACTTGAACTGCCTGTGGGTGATGAGCCTGGCTTGTGTGTCTCCTCACAGCCCAGCTCACAGCTTGGGGGATCTCTGCTCCAAAGCTGTGGCTTCCCAGACACTCATCCTCAGTCATTCCCCTTCCCCTTCCTCCTCCTCCTGGTAGTACAAGCTCAATCCCTCCTTGGTCCTCTTCTGGAACCTCTCCCAACACCTTTCTTCCCAGTCAGATCCCTTTAACAGCCCATAAATATTACCAAACTTGACTTCCTGAAGGCTTTTGATTTCCAGTGCTGTGATCCCCTTTTGCAAGCTGCTTCTGCTTTTCCTCACCCACTCAGCCTCCCTGCTCCCTAGGCAGCATAGACCAAGTAGCATCAGCATCACATCAGCCACCCCACTGGGGCTATCTGAAATCTGTTTCACCCTGCTAGCAGGCATGTACCCAGGAAAAATACCCAGCAATTGCACCACTTGAATCTTATGTATTCAACACTTCACATGCACTGCTCAGGCTTTACTACAGGGTGCAGGTGGCTGACTGGGTCTGGCTGGGAAGTAAAAGAGCAAGGCTGGAAACTGGGATGCTCCCAGTGGAGGCAGCGCAGAAAGAAGCCCTTGTGGCTAGATGGGGGATGCAGCAGGCAGTGTGTTCAATATATGGGACCACAGAAGCCTAAGTGTGAGGCTGCGGAAAGGCAAAGACCCCTGGAAAGCACTGGAGACATGCATCAAAGCTCTCCACATATTAACCATGCTCTGTGCAAGCTTGCACTCCAGGGAAGCTCCATTATCCTTATTTTATAGCAAAGGGAACACTAAATACACCAGAGGTTAAACATGGGAGAGAAGAAAACTGCTGGCAGTTGGCTGCTGCAGTCCAGATCTCTGAATCCTTGAGGGCAAACAGGCCACCAGCAGCTCTGCCTGCAGAGCCACTGTGCTGAAGCATCAAGGGCTCAGCAACTGCCTGGCTTCAGCAGTCCTGCAAGGGCTAATTACATTGCTTGGAAAGTTGCCCTGTCTGTCAGAGAGTCATGGAATCATAGAATCAATAAGGTTGGAAAAGACCTCAGAGACCATCAAGTCCAACCTGTCACTCAACACTTCCTGACAACTAAACCATGGCTCCAAGTGCCACATCCAATCCCCTCTTCAACACCTCCAGGGATGGGGACTCCACCACCTCCCTGGGCAGCACATTCCAAAGGCTAATTAGTCTTGCTGGGAAGAACTTTCTCCTCACCTCCAGCCTAAAACTCCCCTGGCACAGTTTGAGACTGTGTCCTCTTGTTCTGGTGCTGGTTGCCTGGGAGAAGAGACCAACCCCCACCTGGCTACAACCTCCCTGCAGGGAGTTGCAGAGAGCAAGAAGGTCTCCCCTGAGCCTCCTCTTCTCCAGGCTAAGCAACCCCAGCTCCCTCAGCCTCTCCTCTCAGGGCTGTGCTGCAGCTTTGTTGCCCTTCTCTGGACACCTTCAAGTCTCTCAATGTCCTTCTTAAATTGAGGAGCCCAGCACTGGACACAGGACTCAAGGTGTGGCTTAACCAGTGCTGAGCACAGGGCGCAATGACTTCCCTGCTCCTGCTGGCCACACCACTCCTAATGCAGGCCTGGATGCCATTGGCCTTCTTGCCCACCTGGGCACACTGCTGGCTCATGTTCAGCCAGATGTCAACCAGTACCCCCAGGTCCCTTTCTGTTTGGCTGCTCTCAGTCACTCTGACCCCAGCCTGTAGCACTGCATGGGGTTGCTGTGGCCAAAGTGCAGCACCTGGCACTTGGATTTGTTAAATGTCATCTTGTTGGACTCTGCCCATCTGTCCTTCCCCCCCCACCATTTAGCAAGCCATGCCTGATAAACTCAGTTAAATCTCACCTTGTGTTATTTTCTCTTCCCTGGTTTAGACTCCTCTACTGACCCCCAGAAAGCTATGTCTGCACCCAAGCCTTTGTAGAACCTTAGCCCTGAACCTTCTTTGCCCATCAAAACTTTCCTCATACAGAGTCTCATCATGCAGCTTGCTGGACCTGGTGAACTGTGGAGAGAAAAAGCCCAACCCTGCTTGCCCAGCTTGCTGCACACACAGCCCAAGCCTGTGTGCTTGCCTGCCACGCTGGACCTCACCCTAGGCTGGGCACAAGCTCCCCATCCTTAGGAGTTCTCCCTCTATACATAAATAAGTTGGAAGAGGGCAGATTTAGATTGGAGATTAGGAAGGAATTCTGTACAGTGAGGGTGGGGAGACACTGGAACAGGTTGCCCAGGGGCGTTGTGGATGCCCCCTCCCTGGAAGTGTTCAAGGCCAGGTTGGATGAGGCCTGGAGCAGCCTGGGCTGGTGGGAGGTGGCCTTGTCCACAGCAGAAAGCTTGGAACTGGATGGTCTTTAAGGTCCCTTCCAAGCCAAAGCATTCTGTGATTCTATGAAATATTTAAGCCCAAAGTAAGACCAAGCCTGGGCTCTGATTCAGCACAGTGCACCCCCCAGGGAAAGCCAGCACCTGGGTGTCTGCTAGAGGAGGAGCGACCGCACATACCTTATAGTGTGACTCTGTCTCCTCTTCCTGAGTAGAGCTGGAGGGAGATGGTGTGGCAGACTTACTTCCCGGGGGCGATGGGGACCCGTGGGTAACACTGCTCCTCATCCCCATCTGAGAGATCAGCTGAGACTGGCTGAGGGCACTCATGGGGCTGGCTAACATCCCGGGGCGATTGAGCAGGGGCACTTGCCGGCTGGACTCGTAGGAGGCGGCGTCCGAGTGGACCATCTCCTGGATCTGAGTGAGGAGAACATAGAATCACAGAATCATCCAGGTTGGAAGAGACCTTCAAGATCATCAAGGCCAACTGATCACTCAACCCTATATAGTCAGCTAAACCATGGCACCAAGTGCCTCATGCAGGCTCTTCTTAAACACCTCCAGGGATGGTGACTCCACCACCTCCCTGGGCAGCACATCCCAATCACAATGACCAATCTCTCTTTCTATGAAGAACTTCTTCCTAACCTCCAGCCTAAACCTCCCCTGGCACAGCTTGAGACTGTGTCCTCTTGTTCTGGTGCTGGTTGCTTGGCAGAGGAGACCAACCCCCACCTGGCTACAACCTCCATTCAGGGAGTTGCAGAGAGCAAGAAGGTCTCACCAGAGCCTCCTCTTCTCCAGGCTAAGCAACCCCAGCTCCCTCAGCCTCTCCTCACAGGGCTGTGCTCCAGACCCCTCCCCAGCCTTGTTGCCCTTCTCTGGACTCCTTCCAGCATCTCAATATGTTTCTTAAACTGAGGGGCCCAGAACTGGACACTGGACTCAAGGGGTGGCCTAACCTTTGCAGTGCACATGGGCAGAATGATGTCCCTGCAACTCTTCTTGGAGATGACTCTTCCAGTTTTAAATACTGCAATCAGCTCCAATGCCACTCAAAGTGAATGTAGGAGTAAATGAATCAGTCCAGATAAGGGCAGAGACAATCATGGGCTGCCTGCTCAGATTTCTCAGTGAGGGAGGGAACCCAAAGCAATGTATGAGGGAGGAGGTTATATGATAGAGATTTCCCTCCAAATTAAGAGTTTCCTAACAGCAAAGGGGAAGAGTGCTGCTGGCCAAAACCACATCATAGCATTCCTGAATCCCAGGATGGTGAGGGTTGGAAGGGAGCTCTGGGGATCATCCAGTTCAAACCTCAAACCCACAGCAGGTTCACAACATCCCGGTGGGTTTGGAATCTCTCCAGAGGAGAGTCCACAACCTCTCTGGAACTCCAGCAGCCTCACAGCAAACAAGCTTCTCCTTATGTTCAGATGGAAGCTCCTGTGACACTGGGAGAGTGAGAGCAAAGGGGCAGCAGGTGGGACTGAAAGGTGGCTAATCACAGATGGCTGCAGGGACACATGGACATGGCAGAGGCCACCAGCAGAAACACTGCCTCCTGGGGCTGCTGAGCCCACCACTCTTGAAAGGTTCAACAGGAATGTGGAACAGGGATATATGGCTGATCAGAAGTGTCAGCACAAATGTCCTGTGGAGCAGATGTCCTCCAATGTCAGGACACAGCCCACAGGTCACATGGCCGGGCCAGGCCTAAGCAGCAACAACCTCCTGCCCTGGCCAAGGAGGGAAGGTGAAAGAGATGGAGACAAACCCAACCATGCTGTAGCTGTGTGGAAGGTTTTGGGGATACCCTGCTGTCTGCTGAGACAGGATTCCATTTTGTATCACTTTCCCTGAAGAACTCCACAATCATCCATCCCAGCAGCAGGGCTCAGCCCCGCCACAGCCCTGTGGGCAGAGCCAAGCTGCAGCCCTGTGGGCAGAGCCAAGCTGCCTCCCTTCCCAACATTCAGCTTGAAAAAGCCCCTCAGGATCACCAAGTCCAACCCAGAACCCTGCTCTACAAGTCTCACCCCTAAACCATAGCCCCAAGCACCACATCCAAACCACCTTGAAACATATGCAGGGCTGGTGACTCCACCACCGCCCTGGGCAGCACATTCCCAATCCCTGACCACTGTTGCCATGATAAATGTTTCCTAATATCCAGCCTAAACCTCCCCAGTGGCAGCTTGAGGCCATTCCCTCTTGTTCTGTCACATGCAGAGCTACAGGCTGGGGTCAGAGTGGCTGGAGGGCTGCTGAACAAACAGGGACCTGGGGGTGCTGATTGACAGCCACCTGAATATGAGCCAGCAGTGTGCCCAGGTGGCCAAGAAGGCCAATGGCATCCTGGCCTGAATCAGGAACAGTGTGGCCAGCAGGAGCAGGGAGCTCATTCTGCCCTGTGCTCAGCACTGGTTAGGCCACACCTTGAGTCCTGTGTCCAGTTCTGAGCTCCTCAATTTAAGAAGGACATTGAGACACTTGAAGGTGTCCAGAGAAGGGCAACGAGGCTGGGGAGGGGTCTGGAGCACAGCCCTGTGAGGAGAGGCTGAGGGAGCTGGGGTTGCTTAGCCTGGAGAAGAGGAGGCTCAGGGGAGACCTCATTGCTCTCTACTACTCCCTGAAGGGAGGTTATAGCCAGGTGGGGGCTGGTCTCTTCTCCCAGGCAAGCAGCACCAGAACAAGAGGACACAGTCTCAAGCTGTGCAAGGGGAGGTTTAGGCTG
Source organism: Melanerpes formicivorus (assembly GCF_026170545.1). NCBI lineage: Eukaryota > Metazoa > Chordata > Aves > Piciformes > Picidae > Melanerpes > Melanerpes formicivorus. The sequence goes on along the minus strand of NW_027142371.1, from coordinate 377,894 downwards.
GAGGTGAGGAGAAAGTTCTTCCCAGCAAGAGTAATTGCCCATAGGGATGTGCTGCCCAGGGAGGTGGTGGAGTCCCCATCCCTGGAGGTGTTCAAGAGGGGATGGATGTGGCACTTGGTGCCATGGTTTAGCTGTCATGAGGTCTGTGGTGACAGGTTGGCCTTGATGATCTTGGAGGTCTATTCCAACCTTGGTGATTCTTTCATTCTGTAATTACCTGTGAGAAGAGATCAGCAGCAGCCTCCTCCAGCCCCTGAGGAAGGCAGTGGGAGGGAGAGCAAGCCCTGCCTGCAATGTTTCCCAGCCTTTCCCCTTTTTTTCTCTTAATCTGATGAATGTTAACAGGGGTTTCAAGACCCAGGCTTGCTTTATTAACACTCTTCATTTCTGATAACCCTGCTGAGGTGCAATCTCTCCTTCCCAGGGAGGATTGCCAGCTCCATTAGCAGCACGCACAGAAAGAAACCCAGGGAAGACCTGCAAGGGCTCAGTAGGCTTCAGAGGGAATGAATCCAAATGCAAAATCAAATTGATTGTTGCAGGTCAGCTTTACACATGACCTGAGAGCAGGTTTTGCTCTCTTTCAGGTTCTCCACCAGCAGAGGAACATGTGGCAGGGGAAAAGGCTTCCTGAGGCCTGCTCCTTTTCTCTCTCAGTTATGAAGTGCAGGGGTTTCACTCACAGATTCACAGACTCACACAGTGCATCTGCTTGGAAGGCACCCTTAAAAGTCATCTTGTCCAACCCCCACTGCAGTGTGCAGGCACATCTCCCACTAGATCAGGTTGCCCAGGGCCACATTGAGTCTGATCTTGAATGTCTCCTGGGGACAGGGCTTCAACCACATCCCTGGGCAGCCTGTTCCAGCATTTCACCACCCTCACTGTGAAGAGCTGCCTCCAAATATCCAACCTAAATCTACCATGCTCCACTTTAAACCTACTGCATCCCAACTGAATCACAGAATCATAGAATCATGGAATCACTGAACCACAAAATCATAGAATGGTCTGGGTTGGAAGGGACCTTCGAGGTCCCTTCATCCAGTCCAACCCCCCCTGCAGTCAGCAGGGACATCTTCCACTAGATCAGGTTGCCCAGAGCCCTGTCCACCCTCACCTTGAATATCTCCAGGGATGGAGCCTCAACCACCCCCCAGGGTAACCTGTTCCAGTGTTCCACCACCCTCACAGGAAAGACTAAGGCTGACTTAGAGGCCATGCTGAATTGCTTCCCTCACCTTTGCTGGCTGCAAGGAAACAGCAGCTCACAGAGGCAGCTGTGCTCCATTGTGGAGCTGAGGAAACTTGCTGCTGCTGCTTGAACTGTGCCAAGATTTATGTGTCCTTAAAGCCTGCCTTATTGCAGAGGTCTGGCCTGTCCTCACCACCTGCTGCTGGCCAAAAACACACCACAGAATTCCTGAATCCCAGCATGGTGAGGGCTGGAAGGGACCTCTGGGGATCATCCAGTTCAAGCTTCAAACCCACAGCAGGTTCACAACACCCAGGTGGGTTTGGAATCTCTCCAGAGGAGAGTCCACAACCTCTCTGGGCAGCCTGCCCTGGAACTCCAGCAGCCTCACAGCAAAGAAGCTTCTCCTCAGGTTCAGATGGAACTTCCTGTGACACTGGGAAAGTGAGTGCTGCAGGCAAGCAAGTTGGGGATGGACAATAGGCTTGGGCAGCACAGGATGCATCAGAGAGGCAATGTTTGCATTTGCAATTGAATTTGCAAGCATCATGGGAATGGTCCAGGGTGAGATGGGGAGCCTGAGAGGTGAGAATCATAGAATCAATAAGGTTGGAAAAGACCTCAGAGATCATCAAATCCAACCTGTCACCCAACACCTCCTGACAACTAAACCATGGCTCCAAGTGCCACATCCAATCCCTTTTTGAACACCTCCAAGAGAGATCAGCACTCATCTACCACATGAGCTGCAAGATCTTTCTCAAATTCCAGTGAAAAAGGTGTTGGATCCTGCACAACAACCCCAAGCAACATTGCAGGCCTGGGGAAGAGTGGCTGGAAAGCAGCCTGCTGGGAAAGGGTCTGGGGGTGCTGGTAGATGGTCAGCTGAAAATGACCAGTGTGTGCCCAGCTGGCCACAAATAGCAGTGGCACGTTGGCCTGGATCAAAACCACTGTCCCTATACTCAGCTCTGGTGAGTCCAGAGGTCACATCTGGGTGCCACAGTATAAGAAAGACATTGAGGTACTGGAGGGTGTCCAGAAAAGAGTCATGAGGCTGGAGGGGGGTTTAGAGGGCATCATATGAGGAGCAGCAGAGGGAGCTAGGGTTGTTTGTTCTGGTGAAGAGGAGGCTGAGGGGAGACCTCATTGCTCTCTACAACTCCCTGAAAGAAGGGAGGCTGCTGTTGGTCTATTCTCCCAAGCAATCAGTGATAGGATGAGAGGAAATGGGTTTAAGTTGTACCAGAGGAGGTTTAGGATAAATATTAGGAAAAATGTCTTTGCTGCAGGAGTGGTCAGGGATCATGGGATCACAGTCTCACAGTATCACCAAGGTTGGAAAAGACCTCGAGGATCATCGAGTCCAACCTGTCACCACAGACCTCATGACTAGACCATGGCACCAAGTGCCACATCCAATCCCCTCTTGAACACCTCCAGGGATGGGGACTCCACCACCTCCCTGGGCAGCACATCCCAATGACGAATGACTCTCTCTGTGAAGAACTTTCTCCTCATCTCCAGCCTAAACCTCCCCTGGCACAGCTTCAGACTGTGTCCTCCTGTTCTGGTGCTGGGTGCCTGGGAGAAGAGACTAACCCCCACCTGGCTACAACCTCCCTTCAGGGAGTTGTAGAGGGCAATGAGGTCTCCCCTGAGCCTCCTCTTCTCCAGGCTAAGCAACCCCAGCTCCCTCAGCCTCTCCTCACAGGGCTGTGCTCAAGGCCTCTCCCCAGCCTTGTTGCCCTTCTCTGGACACCTTCAAGTCTCTCAATGTCCTTCTTAGACTGAGGGGTCCAGAACTGGACACAGGATTCAAGGTGTGGCCTAACCAATGCAGAGTCCAGGGGCACAATGACTTCCCTGCTCCTGCTGGCCACACTCTTCCTAATGCAGGCCAGGATGCCATTGGCCTTCTTGGCCACCTGGGCACACTGCTGGCTCATGTTCAGGTGGCTGTCAATCAGCACCCCCAGGTCCCTTTCTGTTTGGGAGCTCTCAGCCACTCTGACCCCAGCCTGTAGCTCTGCCTGGGGTTGCCGTGGCCAAAGTGCAGCACCTGGCACTTGGACTTGTTGAATGCCATCCCATTGGACTCTGCCCATCTCTCCAGTCGGTCGAGGTCCCTCTGCAGAGCCTTTCTACTCTCTAACTGACCAACATCTGCTCCCAGCTTGGTGTCATCTGCAAACTTGCTGATGCCTGACTCAACCCCCTCATCCAGATCATCAATGAAGATGTTAAAGAGGATGGGGCCCAGCACTGATCCCTGGGGGATGCCACTGGTGCCTGGCTGCCAGCTGGCTGTGGCACCATTCACCACCACTCTCTGGGCTCAGCCTCCAGCCAGTTCCTAACCCAGCTCAGAGTGCTGCTGTCCAAGCCTCAAGCTGACAGCTTAGCCAGGAGTTTGCTGTGGGGGACAGTGTCAAAGGCCTTGCTGAATTCCAGGTAGACCACATCCACCAGATGGGTCACCTGATCATAGAAGGAGATCAGGTTGGAGAGGCAGGACCTGCCCTTCCTAACTCCATGCTGGCTGGACCTGAGCCCTTGGCCATCCTTCAGGTGCGCAGTTATTGCCCCCAGGATGATCTGCTCCATCACTTTCCCTGGCACTGAGGTCAGGCTGCCAGGCCTGGAGTTTCCAGGTTCCTCCATCAAACCCTTCTTATGGATGGGGACCACACTGGCCAGTTTCCAGACACCTGGGACCTCTCTGGTGAACCAGGACTGGAGGAAAATGATGGAGAGCAGCTTGGCCAGCTCATCTGCCAGCTCTCTCAGCACCCTAGGATGGATCCCATCCAGTCCCATGGACTTGTGAGTGTCCAAGTGGCTCAGCAGGTCCCAATCTAATTCCTCATTGGCACAGGCTGCCCAGGGAGGTGGTGGAGTTGTCATCCCTGGAGGTGTTCAAGAAGCTGTAGGCCATGGTAGCTGGGTTATGGTTGGACTCAATGACTGTAAAAGCCTTTTCCAACCTTCTTGACCCTATGACTGTATGATTTGTCTTGGATTTTGTCAGTTTCCCCCAGACCTTTCCTGCTGGAGAAGCTCTGCCAGCTGCTAGGGAAAAGAACAATCGCTGCTCCTTATTTTAAGCTGAAGACGTTTAGCAGGTGGCTGGCTGAAGGAACAGGGGTGGCTCCAAACTGCAGCTTAAAGCTTGCTAGGATGTAAAAGAGCTGAGCCACACTGGCAGCCTGCTGGGGAAGTGCTGGATTAAGACAATGTCTTTGAAACCTTCATTAGGTGGCCACTGGAGCACGGCAGCTGGGCTGCTCCATTAAATCTGTAATCACAGCCTCTGCCTGTGCAGGGGATTCCTGCAGCAGAGCAGAACCAGGCCAGCAGGGCACTTATGCAGATGGCACACGGGCTGCAAATGCTTAGGAAGATGCTGCAGAAACCTGAGCCCTGGCTCAGGGAATCCATGAAGATGGTGAAACACTTGAACAGGCTGCTCAGGGGTGTGTTTGAGGCCCCATCCCTAGTCACTTTCAAGAGCAAACACCATCAGCCTGCTCTAGCTGGAGCTGTCCCTGCTGCCTGCAGGGGGGGTTGGACAAGATGACCTTTGGGGGTTCCTTCCAACCCCACTGCACTCTGTGAACCTTGGTGGATCTGTGCCATGTTTCCAGCCTCCACTGAGAAGATATTTTGCATCTCAAGAGGAAACATGAGTGAAATGTGATGTAGTCAGAGCCGAAGCAATTAAGTGCATCTTACTTTGCATGCTCCCAAAGGCTGTGCTAACTCAAAGACAGCTTCTGGGATTTTCTTTTTTTTTTTTAATGAATATGCATATCAGGCTGCAGCTAATCCCAAGAAGGAGAGGACAAGAGGCTGACAAATGGCACACGCTCCATGCTCCTTGGGTTTAGGGACAAGGACAGTCCACTATGAGCAACAAAGCACAAGGAAGAGCCTAGGATGCAGACCTGGATTCTCTGCTAGTAAAGATCACACTTTGAAATGTGTCAAGATCATAGAATCATAGAATCAATAAGGCTGGAAAAGACCTCAGAGATCATCAAGTCCAACCTGTCACCCAACACCTCCTGACAACTAAACCATGGCTCCAAGTGCCACATCCAATCAACACCTCCAGGGATGGGGACTCCACCGCCTTCCTGGGCAGCACATCCCAATGGCCAATTACTCTCTCTGGGAAGAACTTTCTCCTCACCTCCAGCCTAAACCTCCCCTGCCACAGCTTGAGACTGTGTCCTCTTGTTGCCTGGGAGAAGAGACCAACCCCCACCTGGCTATAACCTCCCTTCAGGAAGCAGTAGAGAGCAATGAGGTCTCCCCTGAGCCTCCTCTTCTCCAGGCCAAGCAACCCCAGCTCCCTCAGCCTCTCCTCACAGGGCTGTGCTCCAGACCCCTCCCCAGCTTTGTTGCCCTTCTCTGGACACCTTCAAGTATCTCAATGTCCTTCTTAAATTGAGGGGCCCAGAACTGGAAGATGAGCTTCAGCTTAACTGTCCTCCCCACAATCCTATGTGAAAGGCAGCTTTTTCCAGCAAGGGGGGCTACAACACCAGAAGACCTGGGGCTCATGTCCCAGGCTTTGGTAGGGGCAATTGTTGTCACTGAATGTCCTCTCCTACAAAATCCAACCTGAAGCCTTGAGGCAGGTCCCATCCCCTGTAACCAGGCTCAGCCTTCAGTTTGTGGGATTTTTGTCATCTTCCCCCCACTTCCCTTGCTCTTAGCCACACCTTGAAGAGGTCACCATGGTTTGGTGGCAGAAGGGCACATTCAGAAGTTCTGTGATATTCCCCCACAGTGTGGCTTGCCCTTCCTGCATACCTGGAGCAGTGGTGCTCCAAGCTGCTCCAGACCCAGGGGCTGCCAGCTGGGCTGTGATCCCGATGGGATCTGTGCCAAAGCACTTGCAGATATTACCCAGCAGGAAAGGAAGAAATTTGTCTGGAGCTTGTTATATGGTGTTAATTGACCCCTGCTTACATCACTGCCCCCAAGCTAAAGAGGAGCTGTGTAAAGCAGGATAGCCCAGGCCAGTGGGAGCAGGCAGACAGTGCAGCCCCAGCCCAAAGGCATGGGCCCATGCACTGTGAGACCAGCAGATCATAGTATCATAGTATCTGTCAGGGTTGGAAGGGACCACAAGGATCATCTAGTTCCAACCCCCCTGCTATGGGCAGGGACACCCCACACTAGATCAGGCTGCCCAGAGCCTCAGCCAGCCTGGCCTTAAACACCTCCAGGGACAGGGCCCCAACCACCTCCCTGGACAACCCATTCCAGGGCTTCACCACTCTCATGGGGAAGAACTTCCTCCTCACCTCCAGCCTGAATCTCCCCACCTCCAGCTTCATTCCATTCCCCCTAGTCCTATCACTCCCTGAGATCCTGAGCAGTCCCTCCCCAGCCTTCCTGTAGGCCCCCTTCAGATACTGGAAGGCCACCAAGATGGGGACCATCAAGCTTCCCTGTGGAGAAAGACTTGGGGATGATGGGTGGTGAGGAGTGGGAGATGAGCCAGCACCATGTGCTGCTAGCCCAGCCCTGTTCCGGGCTGATCCCCAGCAGTGTGCACAGCAGGGGCAGGGGGTTGATCCTGCCCCTCTGCTGTGCTCTGCTGAGACCCCACCTGCAGTGCTGGGTCAGCTCTGGAGTGCTCAGCACAGACAAGGACCTGTTAGAGTGGGGACTGAGGAGGCTCCAGCACTTCTGGGAGGGCTGGAAGCCTTCTGCTGTGAGGCCAGGCTGAGAGAGTTGGGGTTGTTCATCCTGGAGAAGAGAAGGCTCCAGGGAGACCTTCCGGTGGCCTTTCAGTGCTTAAAGGTACCTAGAAGAATGCTGGGGACAAAGTTTTGAGCAGGGTGTCTTGTGATAGCAAAAGGGGTGATGGCTTGAAACTAACAGAGATTCAGTCTGGAGAGAAGAAATGTTTGACACTGAGGCTGGTGAGACCCTGTCCCAGGCTGCCCAGAGAGGTCATAGGCTCCCCATCCCTGGCACCACTCCAGGTGAGGTTGTCTGGGGCTCTGAGTAACCTGCTCTAGTTGCAGCTGTCCCTGCTGGCTGCAGGGGGTTGGACAGGGTGATATTTTAAGGTCCATTCCAACCCAACCCAATCTGTGATTCAATGTTTCCTAACTCAAGGCTTTGGCTGTGTGTGGACTTTAAAGATCCATTCTCACCCAAACCAGTCTATAATTCTATAACTGCCACCCTTCCTCAGGTGAGTTCACACAGGTAAGCTCACACCAGATCTGCTGGAACATTTCCAGAGGGACCTAGACAGGCTGTAGAGCTGAGCCCATGACAACCTCATGAGGTTCAACAAGACCAAGTGCAAGGTTCTGCATCTAGCTCGGGGCAATCCCAGGCACCAATTATAGGCTGGGCAGGGACTGGCTTGAGAGCAGCCCTGAAGAAATGGATTTGAGGGTTCTGGGGGAGGAGAAGCTCAAGAAGAGCCAGCAGTGAGCACCTGCAGCCCAGAGAGCCAAGCAGAGCCTGGGCTGCAGCAAGAGAAGTGTGGCCAGCAGGGCCAGGGAGGGCATTCTGCCCCTCTGCTCCACTCTGCTGAGACCACAGCTGGAGCTCTGGGTTCAGTTCTGGAGCTTCTATTACAGGAAGGATCTGGAGGTGCTGGAAGGTGTCCAGAGAAGGGCCACAAGGAGGAGCAGAGGGCTGGAGCTGCTCTGCTATGAGGACAGACTGAGGGAGTTGGGGTTGTTTGGTCTGGAGAAGAGAAGGCTCTCAGGAGACTATTGTAGCCTTCTAGGATCTGCAGGGGGCTCCAAGAAAGCTGGGGAGGGACTTTTGAGGGTGTCCAGGGAGTGATAGGACTGGGGGGGATGGAGGAAAACTAGAAATGGGTAGATTCAGCTTGGATGTCAGGTGGAAGTCGTTGCCCATGAGGGTGGTGAGAGCCTGGCACAGGTTGCCCAGGGAGGTGGTGGAAGCCTCCTGCCTGGAGGTGTTTGCAGCCAGGCTGGAGGTGGCTGTGAGCAACCTGCTGTAGTGTGAGGTGTCCCTGCCCATGGCAGGGGGTTTGGAACTGGCTGATCCTGGAGGTCCCTTCCAGCCCTGACAATTCCATGACTCCCAAGAGGGACAGCAGTTCCAGGGGCTGCTGCAGGGCTGAGCCGCGGCACAGCTTTCCTCTCCTCGGCTTTGTCCCTGAGAACGAGCCCATTACAATCACAATCAGCCAGGGAGAGGAATTATCTGCTAAACAGCTTTGAAGCAAAGTTTTCCCAGCAGGCTTTTTCTGCATTGAAGTTGAAATGTAAACGCATCAGCATCGCTGAAATGCTTAAAGATGATTTACTTTAACAAAAAAAAAAGGAGAGCAGGAGAGGAGAGAGAGAGAGAGAGAGAGAAGCTGGTAAGAAAATATATCCCCAATTACCACCCCTCCTCTTGCCTGATTTGTAACTGCTCCTAATAAACTTTCATGGTCTATGTAAAATGCTTTAGTGCAGTGACAAATTTCTGCTGGAATCTGAGATGTCTTGTTCAGAGTAATAGTGAGCTCACACAGGTGCCCAGCTGCTGCTGTAAAACCAGGAAGCATTTAATTGAAACAAATGGCTATAATAATAGTACATTATCCCTGCAGGCTCATAGCCATAACAGTTTTAATTATTGAGTTAAGAGTCAAACTAATTTATCCTTTAAAGTAACAGCCACATCTTTTGCTTCCCCTGATCACCCTGTTAGGGAGAGGGAGGGGAGTGGTAGGGAAAGGCTGGAAGGAAAGGAAGCAGTTTGTTTTGGTTGAGGCAGGGGGAGTTTGTCATGGGATCACAGGACCATCTTGGTGGGAAAATCACAGAATCACAGTATCACCAAGGTTGGAAGAGACCTCAAAGATCATCGAGTCCAACCTGTCACCACAGACCTCATGACTAAACCATGGCACCAAGTGCCACATCCAATCCCCTCTTGAACACCTCCAGGGATGATGACTCCACCACCTCCCTGGGCAGCACATTCCAATGGCCAATCTCTCTTGCTGGGAAGAACTTTCTCCTCACCTTGAGCCTAAACTTGCCCTGGCACAGCTTGAGACTGTGTCCTCTTGTTCTGGGGCTGGCTGCCTGGGAGAAGAGACCAACCCCCACCTGGCTACAACCTCCCTTCAGGGAGCTGGAGAGAGCAAGAAGGTCTCCCCTGAGCCTCCTCTTCTCCAGGCTAAGCAACCTCAGCTCCCTCAGCCTCTCCTCGTGGGGGTTGTGCTCTTAAGAGCAAGTGCAATCGTTCTCTAACTCTGCCAAGACTGGTGCTAAACCATGGCCCTCAGCACCACATCCTTGCCTCTTTTAAACACCTCCAAGCATGGGGATTCAAGCACCTCCCTGGGCAGCCTCTTCCAGGGCTGGAGAACCCTTTCAGGGAGGAAGTTTCTTCTCATATCCAACCTAAAGCTCTCCTGGTACAACTTGAGGCCACTCAAAGTCCGGGAAACTTTGAGGCTCATTTCAGATCAGGACACCCTCTGTGTTTTGTGGCTTTCCTTCAGTTGCCTTTCACAGAGTCACAGATTGCAGCAGGCTGGAAGGGAGCCTCAAAGGTCATCTTGTCCAACCCCCCTGTGGTCATCAGGGACTCCTCTAACTAGATCAGGCTGCCCAGGGCTCCATCAAGTCTGACCTTGAATTGCTGCAGGGACAGAGCATCAAACCACATCCCTGGGCAGCCTATTCCAGCATCTCACTACTCTCACTGCACAGATCACACAGGAACACACCCAGGAAGGTTGTGAATATCTCCAGAGAGGGATACTCCACAACCCCCCTGGGCAGCCTGTCCCAGGGCTCTGTCACCTTCACAGGGAAAATTTTTTTCCTCCTGTTTCCATGCAACTTTCTATGCCTCAACTTCCACCATTGCCCCTTGTGCTGGCATTGGCATTCTGATGCAGGCCAAGGGCATCCTGGCCTGCATCAGGAACAGTGTGGCCAGCAGGAGCAGGGAAGTCATTCTGCCCTGTCCTCGGCACTGCTCAGGCCACACCTTGAGTCCTGTGTCCAGTTCTGGGCTCCTCAGTTTAGGAAGGAGGTTGAGCTGCTGGAACGTGTCCAGAGAGAGGGCAACAAAGCTGGGGAGGGGTCTGGAGCACAGCCCTGTGAGGAGAGGCTGAGGGAGCTGGGGTTGCTTAGCCTGGAGAAGAGGAGGCTGAGGGGAGACCTTCTTGCTCTCTCCAACTCCCTGAAGGGAGGTTGTAGCCAGGTGGGGGTTGGTCTCTTCTCCCAGGCAACCAGCACCAGAACAAGAGGACACAGTCTCAAGCTGTGCCAGGGGAGGTTTAGGCTGGAGGTGAGGAGAAAGTTCTTCCCAGAAAGAGTAATTGGCCATCAGAATGTGCTGCCCAGGGAGGTGTTGGAGTCCCCATCCCTGGAGGTGTTCAAAAAAGGATTGGATGTGGCACTTGGAGCCATGGTTTAGTCGTCAGGAGGTGTTGGGTGACAGGTTGGACTTGATGATCTCTGAGGTCTTTTCCAACCTTATTGATTCTATGATTTGGCATCACCCAAAGGCTGATGGTGCTAAAAGCTCTGCATCCACCTTCTGCTGGTGGCCTGCCCACTGCCTCACCTACAAACACCCCTGGCAGTTGTTCAGTGCTTTCTTTGGCAAAAGTGTGCTGAGCTGTGTCAGGCTGATCGTCCAGCCTGCTGCAACATTGATTCTGCATCATTCAGCTTTCTTGACACACTTTGTGCTTCCAAGTCAAATGCCTTGCAGCTGTCTGAGTGTATAATGTTCACACTGCTACCTTGCTCACCCAAACCTGTAATCTCATCTAAAGAGATATCAAGGTAGTTTGACAAGATTTGTTTTCCATCAGCCCACCCTGATTGGCATTAATTATATTACCTACCCTTAATTCTTTATTAATTGAGGCCTGGATCTGCCACTCCATTATTTTTGCTGAGGGCTGCTGACAGACTGTCAGGGCTGTAATTACCTGGGCTGTTCTGTTTCCCTTTTTAAATATTTGCACATTAGCTCTTTTCCAGTCCTCCAGAGCTTCCCCAATATTCCAGGAATTACTAAAGAGCAGCATTAGCAGGGCTGAGAGCTCCTCAATCAGTCATTTCAAGCCTTGTGCAGGTGAGCTAGCTCAGCCCCATGACTTGCAGAGGAGCTGAGCAGACACAGAATCACAGAACATTAGAGGTTGGAAGGGACCTGCAGAGATCATTGAGAGTCATAGAATCAACAAGGTTGGAAAAGACCTCAGAGATCATCAAGTCCAACCTGTCACCCAACACCTCCTGACAACTAAACCATGGCTCCAAGTGCCACATCCAATCCTGTTTTGAACACCTCCAGGGATGGGGACTCCACCACCTCCCTGGGCAGCACATCCCAATGGCCAATCACTCTTTCTGGGAAGAACTTTCTCCTCACCTCCAGCCTAAAACTACCCTGGCACAGCTTGAGACTGTGTCCTCTTCTTCTGGTGCTGGGTGCCTGGGAGAAGAGACCAACCCCCACCTGGCTACAACCTCCCTGCAGGGAGTTGGAGAGAGCAAGGAGGTCACCCCTGAGCCTCCTCTTCTCCAGGCTAAGCAACCCCAGCTCCCTCAGCCTCTCCTCACAGGGCTGTGCTCCAGACCCCTCCCCAGCTTTGTTGCCCTTCTCTGGACACCTTCAAGTCTCTCAATGTCCTTCTTAAATTGAGGGGCCCAGAACTGGACACAATTGAGTCCAACCCCCCTGCCAAAGCAGGATCATAGATGAGAAACAGAAAGTTTTATGGTCTGCTTTGACTGCTACATGATTTGAAGCCCCAACCTGTCTAATTGGTAGTTTCAAATGCGATGTTCTCAAATGCAAAGCTACACCATAAAGTCATACAGCTGACCCCAGACATGGCTCCCAGGGCTTCTCCCAGTTTAGTTGGGTTTATCTCTGTCCCCTTACAGAATCACAGGATGGCAGGGGTTGGAAGGGATTTTGGAAGGGACTTCCAGAGATCAAGTCCCAAAGTGCCAAAGCAGGATCAGCCAGGGCAGGTCACACAGGAATGCATCCAAGCAGGTTTGGAAAGTCTCCAGATTCCAAAACCTCTCTGGGCAGCCTGCTGCAGGGCTCCAGCACCCTCACAGTAAAGAAGTTTCTCCTCATGTGGAGGTGGAACCTCCTGGGTTCCAAGTTTATACCTGTTGTTCCTTGTCCTATCACTGGGCACCACTGAAAAGAGCCTGGCCCCTTCACCTTGACACTCACCCCTCAGCTTTGATAGACATTGATCAGATCCCCTCTCAGCTTTCTCTTCTCCAGACTAAACAGCCCCAGGGCTCACAGCCATTCTTCACAGGAGAGATGTTCCAGTCCCTTCATCATCCTTGCGGCCTCCACTGGACTCTCTCCAGTAGATCCCTATCCTCGGATTGGGGAGCCTAAAACTGGACACAGTATTCCAGGTGTGATCTCACCAGGGCAGAGTAGAGGGGGAGGAGAACCTCCCTAGACCTGCAGACCTGTAGTAGCAGCAGCAGGTTCCCCAGGGAGGGGGGTTTGATCTGCTTCTGCTACTACATAAATTGCTCAATGTCTTTGTCATCCCTTCCCCCCAGCGAAGAGGCTCCCTGCAGTGGCAGCCCCAGTGGCCAGGGGCAGGGAAGGCAGGACCAAGGAATGGTTTTGGAAAGCACCTGTCTGCCAAGTGGAACTCAGTGCTTGGACAGGCTGTGATCTTGTGTTACCATACCCTGCTATTACGAGGGAAAGAATCCTCCCGACAGAATTAACTTGTCATCACAAAGAGAAAGCTCTGAGGCTTCAGAGTGCTGCAAAAGAGGACAGAGGCTGTGCCTGGCAAATGGGAGATTGTTCTCATTGGTGTTCTGGAAGGGCACAGCCAGCCTGGTACAGCAGGAGCTGAGTCCTGTTCTTTCCCTGTGGTACAATCTCTCACTATAGCCATCTGTCAAGAAGAGCCAAGGGCATCCTGGCCTGCATCAGGAACAGTGTGGCCAGGGAAGTCATTCTGCCCTGTACTCAGCACTGGTTAGGCCACACCTTGAGTCCTGTGTCCAGTTCTGGGCTCCTCAGTTTAAGAAGGACATTGAGAGACTTGAAGGTGTCCAGAGAAGGGCAACAAAGCTGGGGAGGGCTCTGGAGCACAGCCCTGTGAGGAGAGGCTGAGGGAGCTGGGGTTGCTTAGCCTGGAGAAGAGGAGGCTCAGGGGAGACCTTCTTGCTCTCTCCAACTCCCTGAAGGGAGGTTGTAGCCAGGTAGGGGTTGGTCTCTTCTCCCAGGCACCCAGCACCAGAACAGGAGGACACAGTCTGAAGCTGTGCCAGGGGAGGTTTAGGCTGGATGTTAGGAAGAAGTTCTTCCCAGCAAGAGAGATTGGCCATTGGGATGTGCTGCCCAGGGAGGTGGTGGAGTCACCATCCCTGGAGGTGTTTAAGAAGAGACTGGATGAGACACTCAGTGCCAGGGTTCCTAATGCAGGCCAGGATGCCACTGGCCTTCTTGGCCACCTGGGCACACTGCAGGCTCCTGTTCAGCCTACTATCAACCAGTACCCCCAGGTCCCTTTCTGCCTGGCTGCTCTGTCGGCGTTGCTGCAGCGCTCTGCTGGAGAGCAGCCTGTAAATAACGCATTCAATAAAGCCCATTTTGGGGCAAGTACATTATTGTGTGGATAAAGAACAAGCCTGATAATGCAGTGAACATGTTTGCAAATAATCTGTTCCATTAATTTCCAGTGTGTTTCCTGAATACATTATTGGAAGTGGGTTTGTAAAAGCCATTTGCAGAGGAAGGCAATCGCTGCTCATCCAGCCATAGCACGGCCCTCAAAACTGGGGCCAGAGCTGCCCTGTACCACACAGCAGGAGGGAATTAAACAACACCAGACCCTGAGTCCCCCCCCCCCCCGACCCATGGTGGGGTATAAAATAGAATTGTCACATCCCCTCCATGTGTGAGAGGAGGAGGAGAGCAACTGAGGACCAGCTGCAAAGGGGAAATGGAGCAAAGAGGGTGGATGAGAAGGACCTGCAGGAGTAGGGCTTGAGGGGGCCAAGATGGTCCTGGGAGTGGGGAAGGGGCTGCACTGGCCCTGAAGCCTCACTAGAATTATCACATCCCCTTTGTGAGCAATGGTGAGAGGAGGAGAGCAACTGAGGACCAGCTGCAAGGGGGAAATGGAGCAAAGAGGGTAGATGAGATGGACCTGCAGGAGTAGGGCTTGAGGGGGCTGAGATGGTCCTGGGAGTGGGGAAGGGGCTGCACTGGCCTTTAAACCCACCCAGAAGGATTTTCTACCCCAGATTGCTGTCTCCATGCTTGACACAGGTGGAAGGGCGGACAAGCTGCCTTGGGGAGTATTTTTGTTGCTTTAGGTGGGTCTCATAGTGAGGCAATCCCCATGGGAAGCAAGAGGAGAAGTCCCTTCAGCATCAGACATAAGCTTTGCTTCAATTTCTGGCTTGCATTTATTGATCCCAAAAATATTGGTGGGGAGCTGGGTTCAGAAGCCAGTGTTGAAATCTTCTGTGACAAGAAGTGGCTCTACTGTAGGACCTGCCAGGGCAGGATCACCCTGAAGCCTTCCCCATCCTGCTTACGTGGGAGAGCACCTCATGGCTTTGCACTGCTTGGTGACAGCTGTGGAACATGTGGCACTGAGCCCACCCCCAAGCCTGGCAGAGGGGCAAGAAACTTCATTTTTGAGGCAGAGGAAGCTGGGCCACGTGGGGACTGTGGAATCCTGCTGTTTGCTTCCCAGGGTAGTTAGGAGAGAAAAATTACCATTGGAAAGAGCACCTCCAGCTCCTCTGAGACTTCACTGCGCACCCAAAAGTTCCATCCCTCCTTCCACTCAGGGACTGGACCTGCAGCCACATTGCCCCCACCATCTCCCACAGAATTGCTTGGCCCCTCTCTGTGAGCTCTTGTAGCTTACTAAAGCCTTTTTGCACTGTCCAGCTGACTGTGGTTTATGTCCCTCCTGATTCTTCTCAGGTGTTTGAGGTACTGCATTCACATACAGCCAGAGACTCAACTCCAAGTTTAACTGCATGCAGCATTAAAAGAGAAGAAGAAGAAGGAGGGGAAAAAATGAAGTCATTTTAGAATACAACAGGAAAATGGGAAGACTACAGAGAAAAATCCCCCCCCTTGGGCCTAACCATTCTGAATTTTAAGAACTGGGTTTTGATTGCCAAGTTTGAAAGCCAACTTCACAAGCACCATGAGAAATGGCTACAGTATCAGAGGGAGTTGGGTTCCCTGCTGCTCCTACCACATCTGCACACAAACCACAACCCTCCTCTTCCACATCTGCCCTCCTCTGCCCCCCTTGGCCCCCAACTTCAGCATCCCTCCCACTCTAGACATGTAACAAGTGTTCCATGAGTCTCTTATGACCAGGAACAGCAGCAGCCAGGGAAGAAGGGTGGTTCTGCAGCCAAGTAGTTGTTAGGAAACAGTTTGAGTTTCAAATCCCAGTTCTGCAGAGGGACCTGGACAGGCTGGACAGATGGGCAGAGGCCAAGGGCAGGAGATTGAACACATCCAAGTGCCAGGTTCTGCACATTGGCCACAACAACCCCATGCAGTGCTACAGGCTGGGGTCAGAGTGGCTGAGAGCAGCCAGGCAGAGAGGGACCTGGGGGTGCTGGTTGATGGTAGGCTGAACAGAAGCCTGCAGTGTGCCCAGGTGACCAAGGGTTGGATTGGTTGATGGGTTGGACACGATGATCTTGAAGGTCTCTTCCAACCTGGTTTGGTTTATTCTAAATGGTTTATTCTAAAAACCTGAGAGTGGGAGCTGAATCTTCTGCACACCAGTTCTCTGGCAACAAAAAGATGATCACAGCAGCTACCTGCTCTGCAGAGGGGACCCCCTGAAAGCTGCCAGGTGTGCAGTGACCTTGTGGCATCATGCAAACTCTTAACAGAAGGCTCAGTTTACTTTCTCCTTGTCAACAAAGTATAGCAAATGCTGAACACTTTCAAAGCAGGAGCCAAGATCCCAACTGACTGCAGGGGGGAAGAGAAAGGAGAAACTTTAGCACTCTGATTAAGGAGAAGGACTTGGGGGTGTTTGATGAAAAATTCACCAGGAGCCAGCTGTGGTCACTTGCAGCCCAGCAGGCAGCTGTGTGCTGGGCTGCATCCAAAGCAGGGAGAGCAGCAGCACAAGGAGGGGATTCTGCCCCTCTGCTCTGTTGAGACCCCCACCTGCAGCACTGTCTGCAGTTCTGGTGCCCCCAGCACAAGAAGGACCTGGAACTGTTGGAGAGGGTCCAGAGGAGACCACAAAGATGATCAGTGGGCTGCAAAACCTCCCCTGTGGGGACAGGCTGAGGGAGTTGGGGTTGTTCAGCCAGGAGAGGAGAATGCTCCAGGGAAACCTTAGAGCAGCCTTCCAGTACCTGAAGGGGGCCTACAAGAAAGCTGGGGAAGGACAAGGGCTTGGAGTGACAGGATGAGAAGCAATGGATTTGAGCTGAAAGAGGGGAGATTGAGACTGGAGACTAGGAGGAAATTCTTTTCAGTGAGGATGGTGAGACACTGGCACAGGTTGCCCAGGGAGGTTGTGGATGCCTCCTCCCTGGAGGTGTTCAAGGCCTTGAGCAGCCTTGTGTAGTGTAAGGTGTCTGTGCTCCTGGCAGGGAGAGTAGAGCTGTGTGTGGCCAGCAGGGCAAGGGAGGTGATTCTCCCCCTCTACTCAGCTCTGGTGAGACCCCACCTGGAGTACTGCCTCCAGTTCTGGAGCCCCTATGACAAGAGGGATCTGGAGGTGCTGGAAGGTGTCCAGAGCAGGGCCAGGAGGATGATCAGAGGGCTGGAGCACCTCTCCTGTGAGGACAGACTGAAGGAGTTGGGGCTGTTCAGTCTGCAGAAGAGAAGGCTCCCAGGTGACCTCATTGTGGCCTTCCAGGATCTGAAGGGGGCTAAAGGAAGGCTGGGGAGGGACTGCTCAGGATCTCAGGCAGTGATAGGACTAGGGGGAATGGAATGAAGCTGGAGGTGGGGAGATTGAGGCTGGAGGTGAGGAGGAAGTTCTTCCCCATGAGAGTGGTGAAGCCCTGGAATGGGTTGTGCAGGGAGGTGGTTGGGGCCCTGTCCCTGGAGGTGTTTAAGGCCAGGCTGGATGAGGCTGTGGCCAGGCTGATCTAGTGTGGGGTGTCCCTGCCCATGGCAGGGGGGTTGGAACTAGATGATCCTCGTGGTCCCTTCCAATCCTGACTGATACTGTGATACTGTGAACTTGATGATTTTCAAGGTCTCTTCCAACCCAAACCATTCTATGAGTCTCTGATTATTATTCACACAACCATGGTTCTATGATTCCTGCCACAAGAGCCAGATGCTGCAGCTTCTGCCCTGACTCCTGACAGCCACAAGCCCTTCTCCTTTCTGAACTAGCTAATGGCACTGCAGCTGCTATTTCAAGGCAACCCCTTCCATAACTGCAGAACCACAGCCATGCAACTTCAGCAAGTGCTTTCCTAGGTTCCAGCAGCCACATTAACCTGAGCTGCTGTGCTGCCTGTGTTGTGCAACACAGTTCATTAGGTTAGCAGCATCTCCATCCTCTTGGGGCACCCTCATGATGGATAACAGACACCTCAGAGATCCATTTATTTCCTTCTAACACCAAGACACTCGGTTTCAGGAGGTGAAATCTGCCACACTAAATGAGGCTTGGCTCTGCCCAAGACTGGATTGCCACAAACAAGTGTTCCCACTGCCAGTCTTTATTTAACCCTGGCAAGGAGGGGGACCCAGGCCATCAAAACCACTTCCTTCCCTTCCCAAAACACATATCCCCAAGTGGAAAGTCAAGAGAAACACACAACCCCATTAAAGGTTTGATTTTTTCTCCACAGGGATTACATGCTGGCACTGGGGAGCTTGATCAATTGAGTCTTGAGGTTCAATCAATAAGTGTCACCGCCAACATACTGCAGGAGAGCTCTGCTGTCCATTTATCAACCTAAATAACTCCACTCACCCAAAACACAGAGGCACTAGACCAGCAATTAAGTTCTAAGAGGGAGTCTGAGAGTTTCCCTCTGCTCTGCTGCTGGCTCCTGGGACAGCCCTGGGTTTTGGATCCTCCTGAGGGAGCTGAAGGAGCTTCCCCCTCAGTTATCAGGCTCATCACCCTCAGTGTGGAGCTGTTGGGTTGATAGAGCTGGCAGGGCTGGAAGGCAACAGGAAGCACTTCAGAGAGGCTCTTTAAAAACCTGCTCCTGGTGGGGTCTTACACATTGTGTCACCAAAACGTTTTGGCTGCTGTGCCATGCATTTGCATCTCCATCTGATCAGACACCAAGGACACATGCCAAGTGAATTGTTTACATTCCAGATCAGATCACATATCCCAGAGATCTCATTAACCTGCTGACCTGGAATTAAACAAAACCACCTGAAAAGGAAGCACCATCCTCCCCAAAAGGCATCCCAGCCAAGCTTTGAGCATGGGCAGCTTCATGTAGGTGTAAGGATCTGTGTTCCCTGGAATGCTTCCCAGCTGCTTTCTGTTCAGAGAGTTTGAGCACAAGCTCTCAGGTTCCTCAAGAGCTAGAGCTGTCTCTGTGTGTACCAGTGAGGTTTCCAAACAGCACAGCAGAGGCAGTGGCTTAGGGGAGGAGGGAGAGGAGAAAGCATGGCAAGGGGCAGGGCAGGGCTGGGCTGGCCCCTGGGTGGATGACAGAGGATCTCTGTGAACCCTGCTGCCTTCCAAAAGGAAAGAGAAGGGCAAGAAGGGAGAGAGACTGAGGGGCTGGGAATGACACTAAACCAGCTGGGATGGAAAGAACAATCCAATGGAATACAGACAAAGAGACACAAACCAAGATGCAACCCAACTCCTGGTGGCAGGGATGGCATCACTGGCACCACCAAGGCTGGGGGCAGGCACTGGGCAAGTCCCAGAATGGACTCAGCTGCAAACAGGAATCAGATTCAGGAGCTGAACTCTGGAGCTGGATTCAGGAGCACACAGATGAGGACTGAAGGTAGAAGGGACAGAGTCCTCCTGGGACAGTAGGCAGTGAAGGAGAGGCTTGACCCTGGTGATCCTTTAGCTTGATCCTCAAGATGCCATCCATGGGCTGCAATCCTCTCCTCCCTGCAGGCACCACCACCCATTGACTGTACTCCAAGGTGGGGCACAAGATGTGGCAGTGCTCTTGGTGTGCCAAGGAGCAAGTCTCAGCCAGAGCCTTCCTGCAGCCCAGCCCTTGGCAGTGACTCTTCCCAACAGCTACTCCCTGCTAGAAGCAGCTCCTGGCTGTACAAACCTGCCCTGAACTTCAGCAAGTGCCTCACTGACCTGGGGATTCAAATCCCTGGATATAGAATGGAATGGAAAGGAATGGAATGAAATGAAATGGAATGGAATAGAATTAACCAGGTTGGAAGAGACCTTCAAGATCATCATGTCCAACCTATCATCCAACACCACCTAATCCACTACACCATGCAACCAAACACCCTATCAAGTCTCCTCCTGAACACCTCCAGTCATGGTGACTCCAACACCTCCTTGGGCAGCACATTTCAATGGGCAATCACTCCGTGTAGAATTTCTTCCTAACCTCCAGGCTAAAACTCCCCTGGCACAGCTTGAGACTGTGTCTTCTTGTTCTGGTGCTGGGTGCCTGGGAGAACAGACCAACCCCCTCCTGGCTACAACCTCCCTTCAGGGAGTTGCAGAGAGCAAGAAGGTCTCCCCTGAGCCTCCTCTTCTCCAGGCTAAGCAACCCCAGCTCCCTCAGCCTCTCCTCACAGGGCTGTGCTCCAGAACCCTCCCCAGCCTCCTTGCCCTTCTCTGGACACATTCAAGTCTCTCAATGTCCTTCTTAAACTGGGGGGCCCAGAACTGGACACAGGACTCAAGGCGTGGCCTAACAAGTGCAGTGTACAGGGGCAGAATGACCTCCCTGCTCCTGCTGGCCACACTGTTCCTGAGGCAGGCCAGGATGCCATTGGCCCTCTTGGCCTCCTGGGCACACTGCAGGCTCATGTTCAGCCTACCATCGACTAGTACCCCCAGGTCCCTCTCTGCCTGGCTGCTCTCAGCCACTCTGACCCCAGCCTGTAGCACTGCCTGGGGTTGTGGTGGGCAATGTGCAGAGCCTGGCACTTGGATGTGTTCAATCTCATAGCGTTGGACTCTCCCCATCTGTCCAGCCTGTCCAGGTCCCTCTGCAGAGCCTCTCTACCCTCCAGCAGATCAAGGAAATGTTTCAGACCAGGCTGGATGAAGCTTTGAGCAACCTGGGCTTGTGGAGGTGTCCCTGCCCATGGCAAGGGGGCGAGCAGTGGCTGATCTTGAAGGCCCCTTCCAGCTCAACCCATTCGGTGATTCTGTGCTCTTGGCAGAAAGGGTTACTTTTCAATGGAAAAAACGAATGCACTGGATTCTCAATTAACATGTGGGATAATTAAAACCATCTTTCCAATGAATTTATTATAGTCTATACAAAGCTAATTATAAATTCTCTGTTGCTTAATCCCTTGCAGTTTGCTAATGCAGCGTTGAAATCTCTTTGGCCACACTTGTTTAAATTATTCATTAGACACAGCAACAGTTGTGAACTGTAATTTAAATTGGCACCTCATGAATATTCAATTAGCACCATAAACACTGGAATGGTTTACTGTGCACTGCTGGAGAGGGTTGGGGCTGGGGCTGGCGTTGACACGCTGTTATTAACTCCTTAGAAAGGTGTTACCTATTTATGTCGCTGATTACAAGGAGAATGAAAAGTCTCCCTCATAAAGACGTGTGGTGGTGTCTTGAGGGAGACAATGGAATCAGGCAGAGCTTCAGAAGTCATCACTGGAATCACAGAATCATAGAATCAACCAGGTTGGAAAAGACCTCAGAGATCAAGCCCAAACTGTTACCTATCACCCAACACCTCCTGACAACTAAGCCATGGCTCCAAGTGCCTCATCCAAGCCTTTTTTGAACACTTCCAGGGGTGGTGACTCCACCCCCTCCCTGGGCAGCACATTCCCATGGCCAATTGGTCTCTCTGGGAAGAACTTTCTGCTCACTTCCAGCCTAAACCTCCCCTGCTGCAGCTTGAGGTGGTGTCCTCTTGTTCTGGTGCTGGCTACCTGAGAGAAGAGACCAACCCCCACCTGGCTACAACCTCCCTTCAGGTAGTTGTAGACACCAATAAGGTCTCCCCTGAGCCTCCACTTCTCCAGGCTAAGCAACCCCAGCTCCCTCAGCCTCTCCTCACAGGGCTATTCTCCAAACCCCTCACCAACTTCGTTGCCATTCTCTGGACATGTTCCAGCAAGTCAACCTCCTTCCTAAACTGAGGAGCCCAGACTGGAGGTTAGGAAGAAGTTCTACACAGAGAGAGTGATTGGGCATTGGAATGGGCTGCCCAGGGAGGTGGTGGAGTCACCATCACTGGAGGTGTTCAGAGGAGACTTGATAGGGTGCTTGGTTGTATGGTTTAGTTGATTAGGTGGCGTTGGGTGATGGGTTGGATGTGATGATCTTGAAGGTCTCTTCCAACCTGGTTTATTCTATTCTATTTTTCTATTATATATATATATGGAGAGAGAGAGAGAGAGAGAATATATATAGAAATAGAGATATGAATATTCCTTACTGGTCTCAAGCCTTTGGCTTGAAATAGGAGCTCAACAATGGACAAAATACTCCAGATATGTTTTGGGTAGATAGATAGATAGATAGATAGATAGATAGATAGATAGATAGATAGATAGATAGATAATATATAGAGAAATAGAGATGTGAATATTCCTTGCTGGTCTGAAGCCTTTGGCCCACCAAAATTCAGGAAACAGAAGGCAGCTGGAAATCAAATCCCTGAGGGCACCCTGCAGAGACTTAGAGGCTTTTACTGGGGCATTTTTAGCAGCAGCAGCAGCACTAAAGCCACCTCTGGAGCAGCTCTGCCTCGCTGTGGTTTGCTATTTTCAGGAGGAACCTTTCTGTTTAAAAGTGAGATCCTGCTCTGATGAGAGGCAGTGAAAATGGCACTGTGGGACTCAGTGTCTGCAGCTCTTCAGCAGCACCAAGGAGGGCTGATTTAGTTCAGAAATTAAAGCATTCCCCCTACACCCCCTCCTCCCCATTCTCCCAGCTGCCATCCATGCAAACAGGGCTGATGATGAGGGACTGAAGGTGTCAGAGCCTTGGCAGCAGAGACCTAGCATCACCCAGGGCTGTGGAGGACTCCCAGCAATGTGGCAAGAAGCTGGGAACCCCCTGGTGCTCAAACAGAGCCTGGGATGTGCTGGGACCTTCACCTGCACAGGTCTGAGTGGCTGGAGAAACAGAAACTCCAGCTGTCCTGGTTTGGGTTGGAACAGAACTGATTCTGCTCAGGGATTTGACTCTCCAGCTCAGTCTCTGCTCAGTGAGGCACTTGCTGAAGTTCAGGGCAGGTTTGTACAGCCAGGGGCTGCTTCTAGCAGGGAGCAGATGCTGGGGAGAGTCACTGCCAAGGGCTGGGCTGCAGAAAGGCTCTGGCTAAGACTTGGTTCTGGGCACACCAAGAGCACTGCCACATCTTGTGCCCCACCTTGGAGTACAGTTAATGGGTGGTGGTGCCTGCAGGGAGGAGAGGATTGCAGCCCATGGATGGCATCTTGAGGATCAAGCTAAAGGATCACCAGGGTCAAGCCTCTCCTTCACTGCCTACTGTCCCAGGAGGACTCTGTCCCTTCTACCTTCAGTCCTCATCCGTGTGCTCCTGAATCCAGCTCCAGAGTTCAGCTCCCGAATCTGATTCCCATTTGCAGCTGAGTCCATTCTGGGACTTGCCCAGTGCCTGCCCCCAGCCTTGGTGGTGCCAGTGATGCCATCCCTGCCACCAGGAGTTGGGTTGCATCTTGGTTTGTGTCTCTTTGTCTGTATTCCATTGGATTGTTCTTCTTTCCATCCCAGCTGGTTTAGTGTCATTCCCAGCCCCTCAGTTTCTCTCCCTTCTTGCCCTTCTCTTCCCTTTTGGAAGGCAGAGGGGTGCACAGAGAGCTTTTGTCACTCATCCAGTGGCCAGCCCAGCCCTAACCCTTGAGAGCAGCCATTGCTTTATTTCCAGACAAATAAAGAGGTTTGTCTGAGCAAACACCCTGGCCAGGCCATTCTCATGTACAGGACAAAGCCCCACTGCTTTACTTAAGGACTAATGTCACTGTCCCCCTGTTGTGTGGGTGGCATCTCATAAGTAAGTGGATGAAGGAGACCAAGGGCCAAGGAGTTTATCTCAGTGGGAGGTGTCCTGAGGGGAGGGTCCCCATCATCTCACAGCTCCTCCCCGAGGCACCCTTGGCAGGCGCCTTGACCCTTAGCCCCTCCTGGCTGCCAAGAGGGATTTAGCAGTGTGCCCTGATGGCCAAGAAGGCCAATGGCATCCTGGCCTGCATCAGGAACAATGTGGCCAGCAGGAGCAGGGAAGTCATTGTGCCCTGTACACAGCACTGCTCAGGCCACACCTTGAGTCCTGTGTCCAGTTCTGGGCTCCTCAGGTTAGGAAAGATGTTGAGCTGCTGGAAGGTGTCCAGAGAAGGGCAACAAGGCTGGGGAGGGGTCTGGAGCACAGCCCTGCGAGGAGAGGCTGAGGGAGCTGGGGTTGCTTAGCCTGGAGAAGAGGAGGCTGAGGGGAGACCTTCTTGCTCTCTACAACTCCCTGAAGGGAGGTTGTAGCCAGGTGGGGGTTGGTCTCTTCCCCCAGGCAAGCAGCACCCGAACAAGAGGACACAGTCCCAAGCTGTGCCAGGGGAGGTTTAGGCTGGAGGTGAGGAGAAAGTTCTTCCCAGAGAGATTGGCCATTGGAATGTGGTGCCCAGGGAGGTGGTGGAGTCACCATCCCTGGAGGTGTTTAGGAAGAGCCTGGATGAGGCACTTGGTGCCATGGTTTAGTTGATTAGATGTTGCTGGGTGGTAGGTTGGACTGGATGATCTCTGAGGCCTTTTCCAACCTGGTTAATTCTATCTCTCAGCAAGGAGGGCTGGCAAGGCTCATGAATATTCACTACCTGTTTTAAACACTAATTACAAATGGATCAGCTGAGTGAACAGCTTCAGAAATGCAGAAGTTCAACAAAGCAACATTACTATAAAGTTTGATACTGTGTTGACACAGTTTCAGTGCCTTGGGGTCATTTGAGGTGTTTCAGACCCACCTCCAAGGCTAGCAACTTCCAAACGTGCTTCTCCTGCAGCAATCAGATTTCCACAGCCCCCAAAGGCATTCACAGGACCTCCAGTGGGCACTTAACAAGGCTTTTATAGACATTCCCCCCCCCCCCCCCCCCTCTTCTGCCAGTGGAGACAGTGGATTGTTGCTAAGCACCCATAGCTCCCCTGGCAATCCTCACCCTGCCAAACTTGGCCCTCGATGTGGACCACACCCTGGTGCAAGACTTTAGCCATGAAGGTGATTTTGTCCCTGCTCCTCTCCTAAGCACATGCTGCCATCACAGGGCTCAGCATTCAGTGTGGCATTTGCTTGGTGCTGTGTGAATTTGCTCCCTCATGGGGAAGAAGCAGGGACAGCTTCAACCTGATCTAGTTGGAGCTGTCCCTGCTTACTGCAGGGTGGATGGAGATGACCTAGGACTGGGACTAGAGTAATGTGTCCACCTCTGGGACCCCCAAACCAAGAAGGGCATGGACCTGCTGGAGTGGGTCCAGAGGAGGGTCATGAGGGTGCTCAGAGGGCTGGAGCACTTCTCCTACAAGGACAGGCTGGAGAAGCTTGGAGAAGCGAAGCGAAGCGAAGCAAAGCGAAGCGAAGCGAAGAGAGAAGAAGAGAAGAGAAGAGAAGAGAAGAGAAGAGAAGAGAAGAGAAGAGAAGAGAAGAGAAGAGAAGAGAAGAGAAGAGAAGAGAAGAGAAGAGAAGAGAAGAGAAGAGAAGAGAAGAGAAGAGAAGAGAAGAGAAGAGAAGAGAAGAGAAGAGAAGAGAAGAGAAGATAAAAGAGAAGCTACATTTCATTATCTGAAGGGGACCTAGAGGAAGGCTGGGGAGGGACTGTTCAGAAGGGCCTGTGGGGATAGGATGAGGGACAATGGTTTGAAACTGGAGCAGGGGAGATTGAGGTTGGACATCAGGAGCAAGTTCTGCACAGTGAGAGTGGTGAAATTCTGGGACAGGTTGCCCAGGGATGTGTTTGAGGCCCATTCCCTGGAGATATTCAAGGTGAAACTTGATGGGGTGCCTGGAACAAAGAGCTGGTTTGTCACCTCTTAATTATGGCTTGGTGGGTGGCAATTTCTCTGTTCACCTCAACCTTTCTTTCCAGTGACACACAGCATCCCCCTGCTTACGCTGCTCCGTGACAAAGCCTCTCTGTGAGTCAGCAGTAGGCTCTGCACCCCTTGTGCTTCCCCATCAGGCAGTGAGTGACAGCTTGGCTGGATGAGGAAGGGTCTCTCAAGAGCAAGCAGTGCATTTTTGATGGGGTTTCTTCCAGCCCTTTCTCAGGCACCACAGCTGGCATCGCATTTGGAGCTGCCAGCAGGGCAGAGACAAGGGTGACACCTTGCACTGCCAAGGCCTTTCTTTTTCTGGTCCATGAATAACTCTCTGTGCCACTGCAGCAGCTCTGCCAGCATGCTGGGTGCCACACAGGCTCCTGCAACTCCATCAGTTCAGCTTTGACGTGAGTCAGGGAGCTGCGGTGCTCCTGCTGATGTCAATGCATGATTCAGACACCCTCTCCTTTATGCTCCCAGGTCCAGGCCCTCTTCTGCTTCTTCTGAGAAGGGGGGGAGCTGGCTCAGCCCCTACAAACTCTGCCATAATCACAGAATTACCAGGTTGGAAAAGACCTTTGAGATCAGCAAGTCCAACCTATCACCCAACACCATCTAATCAATTAAACCATGGCACCAAGTGCCTCATTCAGGCTCTTCTTCCAGGGATGGTGACTCCACCACCTCCCTGGGCAGCACATTCCAATGGCCAAGTTCTTCCTGGGAAAATCTTTCTCCTCACCTCCAGCCTAAACTTCCCCTGGCACAGCTTGAGACTGTGTCCTCTTGTTCTAGTGCTGGGTGCCTGGGACAAGAGCCCAACCCCCACCTGGCTACAACCTCCCTTCAGGGAGTTGTAGAGAGCAAGAAAGTCTCCCCTGAGCCTCCTCTTCTCCAGGCTAAGTGTAGTGATAACAACAGGGAAGAAGCCAACTAGGAAAAGCTTTCTTGGAGGAGGCAGTAAGCTCAACCTTCCCTGAGCTGATGCTGTCTTCTGTAGCTCTGGCTCTCAGCTCTTGACAAGCCTGACACATCTTTGTGTAAGGGAGAATCTCATAATGCCTGGTTGCAATAGGTATTGATTTCAGTGATCCATGGCTTTTAAATTACTGTATATTAGGCACCACAAAGGAGCCATCTCCCTACAGCCAGGGCTGGAGCTATTTGTCTCATTATCCCCCTGCCAACCTTCCATGTAAGCTCAAACTGAAGGCCAGTTACTATTCATGGGACTGGTGGTATCAGGGTGTGCCAGGTGATTGAAGAGAGGCTGAGGGAGCTGGGGTTGTTTAGCCTGGAGAAGAGGAGGCTCAGAGGTGACCTTCTTGCTCTCTACAACTCCCTGAAGGGAGGTTGTAGCCAGGTGGGGGCTGGTCTCTTCTCCCAGGCAACCAGCACCAGAACAAGAGGACACAGTCTCAAGCTGTGCCAGGGGAAGTTTAGGTTGAATGTCAGAAAGAGAGATTGGCCATTGGAATGTGCTGCCCAGGGAGGTGGTGGAGTCCCCATCCCTGGAGGTGTTTGAAAAGAGCCTGGATGAGGCACTTGGTGCCATGGTTTAGTTGATCAGATGGTGCTGGGTGATAGTTTGGACTTGATGATCTAAAAGGTCTTTTCCAACCTGGTTAATTCTATTCTATTCTATTCTATTCTATTCTATTCTATTCTATTCTATTCTATTCTATTCTATTCTATTCTATTCTATCCTATCCTATCCTATCCTATCCTATCCTATCCTATCCTATCCTATCCTATCCTATCCTATCCTAAAAATGCTACTGGGACCTTCCTCACACCTCTTTATTGCAGTCATATGATCAGCTTCCCCCACAACACACACGCTGGGATGCAGTGGAATATGGAGTCACCATCCTCATCCTTGGAGGTGTTCAAAAGACATATGGACATGGCACTTGGGGACATGGTTTAGTGGCCATCACAGAATCACAGAGTGCTAGAAGTTGGAAGGGACCTCGAAAGATCATCCAGTCCAACCCCCTAGCCAGAGCAGCATCACCTAGAGCAGCTCACACAGGAACACAGCCAGGTGGGTCTTGAATATCTCCAGCAATCACAGAATCTTAGGGGCTGGAAGGGACCTCCAAAGCTCATCCAGTCCAACCCCCCTGCCAGAGCAGCATCACCTAGAGTAGATCACACAGGGACACAGCCAGGAAGGTTTTGAATCTCTCCAGAGAGGGAGACTCCACAGCCCCCCTGGGCAGCCTGCTCCAGGGCTCAGTCAACCTCACAGGGAAAAGTATTTCCTCCTGTTTGCATGGAACTTCCTCTGCCTCAGCTTCCACCACTGCCCTTTGTGCTGGCATTGGGCAGCACCCAGCAGAGCCTGGCTTCAGCCTCTGGGCACTCACCCTGCACAGCTTTATCCCCAGCCATGAGGTCACCCTCAGGCTCCTCCTATTCAAGCTACAGAGCCCTCAGCTCCCTCAGGCTCTCCTCATGAGGAAGATGTTCCACTGCCTTCATCAAGGAAGGAGACTTCCCAGCCTCTCTGTGCAGCCTGTTCCATGGGAGTGGTAGGTGGATGGTTGGACTTGATGATCCTAAAGATCCTTTCCAACTGAATCAATTCTGTGACTCCATGATTATGATTGTTGCAAGAACTCCATCTCCTCACAGTGAGCTCCAGCTGCAGAGCCAGTCCTGCTTCCATGGCCAGCTGAATAACAGAGCTCAGCATCACCCAGAGGGCATGAGAGCAAACACCTTGGCTGTCATAACTAAAACCTTTGACCATTCATGGGCAAGAGTGAAACCCAACACAGACTGATGGGCACTTCCAGAGGAGTGCAGCACTGCCCTGTGAACAGCTCAGAGAAACCAGCATGGCTGAGTTGTTCTTCACTGCCCTAAATTCAGTGTACTGGAGATGACTTTTCTACTTGAGTGAGGAAGCAGAGCAAAAGGGAATGAAGCAAACTGCCACTCAGGAGAATTCCAGCTCCAAGCAACCATGATGGATCAGGAGAGGCAAATTTTCAAAGGGGGCCTCAGTTTAGTCCCAGATTTTTAGAGGGGTGAGACCCAAAACATGAAATTGAAAGGCAGGATTGCCACAAAGTTGCGCCATGCAGACCTGCAGGCCATGCACAACAGCATCACAAACCACCTGCACAGACAGATCACCTGCACACACAGACCACCTGCACACATAAACCACCTGCACAGACAGACCACCTGCACACACAAACCAGGCCTTGCTCCTGCAAGGAGCTTGGAAGTGCAGCTCTGTATGGGTCTAGCACATCCAGGCTTTCCCCCTCTCAAATCTTTGGGAATTCACATCAGGTCACATTTCAGCAGAGCTTTGTGACTGAGAAGGCAGAGGAAAAATTACTTTCAGAAGTCCCACATGATGGACCTTCAGCTGTTCCATGTGCTAGATCCTGGGCTGCATCAGGAGAAGTGTGGCCAGCAGGGCAAGGGAGGTGATCCTCCCCCTCTACTCAGCCCTGCTGAGACCCCACCTGGAGTACTGTGTCCAGTTCTGGAGCCCCTATGACAAGAGGGATGTGGAGGTGCTGGAACGTGTCCAGAGAAGGGCCAGGAGGATGATCAGAGGGCTGGAGCACCTCTCCTGTGAGGACAGACTGAAGGAGTTGGGGCTGTTCAGTCTGCAGAAGAGAAGGCTCCCAGGTGACCTCATTGTGGCCTTCCAGTATCTGAAGGGGGCTACAGGAAGGCTGGGGAGGGACTCCTCAGGATCTCAGGTATTGATAGGACTAGGGGGAATGGAATGAAGCTGGAGGTGGGGAGGAAGTTCTTCACCATGAGAGTGGTGAAGCCCTGGAATGGGTTGTCCAGGGAGGTGGTTGGGGCCCTGTCCCTGGAGGTGTTTAAGGCCAGGCTGGATGAGGCTGTGGCCAGGCTGATGTAGTGTGGGGTGTCCCTGCCCATGGCAGGGGGGTTGGAACTAGATGACCCTTGTGGTCCCTTCCAACCCTGAATGATACTATGATACTATGATACTATGCCACATGGTGGACCTTCTACTGTTCCATGTGTTGGACCTTTTACTATGCCACATGATGGACCTTCTACTGTTCCATGTGTTGGACCTTTTACTATGCCACATGATGGACCTTCTACTGTTCCATGTGCTGGACCTTTTACTATGCCATAGCTCTATAATAGAATGAAATGAATTCAAATGTATGTTCTTATGGGACAGCTGCAAGGAGGCCAGGCTGTGGTACTCAAAAGTCCTACCATGGTAGGCAAGCTTAAAAAGGAATGGCTCTCCCAATAGAGAGAACTCAGCCAAGACCCCCAGCTGACCCCAAACCAGCTGACTGTAGAGGCTGAGGCAGGTACCTTCCACCTCATCAGGCCTGGCAAGACAAGGAATCATAAAATCATAGTATGGCTTAAGTTGGAAGGGACCTCAGAGATCATCTCCTACAACCTCCTCACCATGGGCAGGGACATCTCTCAGCCAGACTTGGCTGCTCAAGGCCTCATCCAGCCTGGCCTTGAACACCCCCAGGGAGGAGGCATCCAGAACCTCCCTGGGCAGCCTGCTCCAGACAACAAAGCAAAACCAGCACACAGCACACAACCCTCCAAGCACTCCCAGGAATTTTTCCTGCCCTCTAACACCTTGTTCCTGCCCAGGGGTTTGGCACCAGCAGCCTGTGTGCTTCCTGGCAGTTAATTCAGAGCCACTGCAAACTTTACAGGTAGTAAATATTTTTTTCCCTCCTCAACAGGCATTAACTCAACATTTATCAGCCCTGAACCAACTGCAGTGGCAACCTCTCAGGCCATTTCCCTTCCTGGGTTTAAATCTCTCTGAATTCCCTTCCTCCTGTCCCAAAGAGGTCCAATTTCTTTTTTGTCACTCTCAGATTTTACTCCTCTGCCTGCATCCAGCATTGTTGATAAAAAAGCATAAACAACATAGTACCCAGGCTAAAAACAGAACCTTCAGACACCCCCCCCACAGATTGTGATGTGCAAGGGTCTTTCATCACTGCTTCTTCCAATGTCAGCCAAACAACACCATGAAGAACAGGAGAGACTGGCAAAGAGAGCTTCTCCCCACCCAGAGAATGTCCTGGAGCAGGGCAGCCACCCCCTGCATCACCTCACTCCTCTCGCTGCAACACCTCAAACTGCCCCAGATGCATCTACCTCTGCTTCTGTAATCACAGGGAGAGGGCAGGTGGCAGCTTGCCAGTCACCCCATGGTGAACAGGGCATTGGAGCACCTCAGCTAGGGGCCCGGAGCAACTTCGTGAAGAGGAAGGGCTGAGAGCCTTGGGGTTGTTCAGCCTGGAGAAGAGCAGCCCGAGAGGGGATCTGATCAATGCTGATCAACAGCTAAAGGATGGGGGGCAACAGGATGAGACCAAACTCAATTCAGTGGTGCCCAGTGGCAGGACAAGGGGCAGCAGGAACAAACTGGAACCCAGGAGGTTCCATCTGAACAGGAGGAAACACTTCTTTGCTGTGGGTTGACGGAACCCTGGAGCAGGCTGCCCAGAGAGGTTGTGGAGTCTCCTCTGGAGAGATTCCAAACCAAGCTGGGCATTGTCATCCTGGGCATGCTTCTGTGGGTGCCCCTGCTCTGGCAGGGGGGGTGGATTGGATGATCTCTTCCTATCCCCACCATGCTGGGATACCGTGACAATCTGCACTTGTTCTGCTACCAATTTTCAGAGAAAGCAGATGGGTCAAGCGTAAGTCAGCAGAGAACCATGTCCAGTGGAGTCCCCAAGTGACATGGGCACAATCACAAAGAATCAACCACGTTGGAACAGACCTCCAAGATCATCAAGTCCAACCAATCACCCAACCCTAACTAATCAACTAAACCATGGCACCAAGTGCCTCATCCAGGCTCTTCCTAAACACCTCCAGGGATGTCAACCCCACCATGTCCCTGGGCAGCACATTCCAGTGGACAAACTCTCTCTCTGGGAAGAACTTCTTTCTAAGACCAAGCCTAAACTTCCCCTGCTGCAGCTTGAGACTGTGTCCTCTTGTTCTGGTGCTGGCTGCCTGGGAAAAGAGACCACCCCCCACCTGGCTACAACCTCCCTTCAGGGAGTTGTAGACAGCAATAAGCATAACTCTGGGCCTCCTCTTCTCCAGGCTAAACACCCCCAGCTCCCTCAGCTGCTCCTCACAGGGCTGTGCTCCAGACCCCTCCCCAGCTTTGTTGCCCTTCTCTGGACACCTTCCAGCAGCTCAACATCTTTCTTGAATTGAGGAGCCCAGAACTGGGCACAGGACTCAAGGTGTGGCCTAACCAGTGCTGAGCACAGGGCACAATGACTTCCCTGCTCCTGCTGGCCACACTGTTCCTGATGCAGGCCAGGATGCCATTGGCCTTCTTGGCCATAGGGCACACTGCTGGCTCCTGTTCAGCTGCTGTCAACCAGTACCCCCCTGGTCCCTCTCTGCCTGGCTGCTCTCAGCCACTCCGACCCCAGCTTGCAGTGCTGAATGGGGTTGCTGTGGCCAGTGTGTAGAACCCAGCACTTAGATGAGTTCAATCTCATGCCCTTGGATTCTGCCCATCATGAGCCTGCCCATGCTGGCCAGCATGTACCTGCTCCTGGACTCCAACTTCAAAGCAACAACCAACACCAAAGCAGCAGGCTTCAGGCAAAGTCACATCAGTGCCCCCCTGCTGGGTGCCTGCATTGCCAACAGCTGGAGGGAAAGGGAGCAGACCCTGCTCTCTCTACCAGCACCATGGTGTCCAACAGCTGCCTTCTGCAGGCTACAGAACATCTGGACCCATAATGAGAAATGCCCAGTGCCAGAGAGCTAAGTGAGAAGTACAAGGCTGGCAGCTCCTAGGGCTGGTGAAGAATTGCAGCAATATTCTTCTGCCTGCCTCGCGTGGCCGTTCCCAGAGACCAAACAATTGCCACTGGTGTAAAGGGAAGGCTCCTGATGGGATTCTGCAGGGCTGGGAGACAAATCTAAGAGGCAGGCAGAGCATTAAGGAATGCTTTCAGCCAGCAGAGCCTGCCTGGAACACTTGGACATATAACATTACCAACTGGCTTGCTGCCACGCATCAGATGCAGCAACATTTTTCTCTCCCCGTGACAAGCTGCATCTGTAGCAATCGTTATAATTCCTCCTGACATTGCATCCCACACCTCCTCATGGAGGCAGGACTAGAGGAGCATTCTTCATTTAAATGGTAACTTGGGTTGTTGGGTTTTTTTTTCTGGGCTCTGGGGATGGAAAATATTTCAGCCTGTACCAGAGAGGCAGAGGGAGGAGTGCCGGGGGCTGGGAATTTCAGGGTGGGCAGCAGAGGTTCCACCGCTTCTGGGCTTCTGGGGAGGTGTCTGACTTTGGTAGCTGGACTCAGGGCAGGCTCAGGGGAGACCTTCTTGCTCTCTACAACTCCCTGAATGGAGGTTGTAGCCAGGTGAGGCTTGGTCTCTTCTCCCAGGCACCCAGCACCAGAACAAGAGGACATAGTCTCAAGCTGTGCCAGGGGAAGTTCAGGCTGGAGGTGAGGAGAAAGTTCTTCCCAGAAAGAGTAACTGGCCATTGGGATGTGCTGCCCAGGGAGGTGGTGGAGTCACTGTCCCTGGAGGTGTTCAAGAGGGGAGTGGATGTGGCACTTGGAGCCATGGTTTAGTTAGTCAGGAGGTGTTGGGTGACAGGTTGGACTTGATGATCTTTGAGGTCTTTTCCAACCTTAGTGATTCTATGATTCTATGACCTACACAGGCTGACATCCATCCCACAGGTAACATGCAGGTAGAGTCTTGAGGTGTTTATTGAAGAAAGGGAAATCTGGCTCAAGATCTATGTGTGTTCAACTATGTCCTAGGCTTCATCAAAAGGTGAGTGGCCAGCAGATCAAGGGAGGTGATTCTGTCTCTCTGCTCTGCTCTGGTGAGACCTCACTTGGACTGCATCCAGCTCTGGAGCCTCCAACACAAGAAAAACAGGGAACTGTTGGAGTGGGTCCATAGGAGGCCACAAAGATGATCAGAGGGCTGTCCCTGTGAGGACAGGCTGAGACAGTTAGGGCTGTTCAGCCTGGAGAAGAACAAGCTCCAGGGAGACCTTAGAGCAGCCTTCCAGTATCCTGAAGGGGGCTACAGAAGAGCTGGGAAGGGAGTGGTTAGAAGGGTCTGTGGTGAAAGGTCAAGGGGCAATGGTTTTCAACTAGAGCAGGATAGATTTAGACTGGAGATTAGGAAGAAGTTCTTCACTGTGAGCATGGAAAGGTACTGGAACAGGTTGCCCAGAGAAGCTGAGGATGCCTCCTCATTCCTGGACCAGGCTGGATGAAGCTTTACTCAGCCTGGTCTAGTGGGAGGTGTCCCTGCCCATGGCTGGGGAGGGGAAGTTACATGATCTTTAAGGACTCTTCTGACCCACGCCATTCGGGATGCTCCCTGGCTCCCCATCTCTCACACTGACAGGAGAAAACTCCTCCAACAAGGTGAGGCTCACCAGGGATATTTACCAGCTGAGGAAATCTTACCCACCAATTAGGAAACCATTTCTCCCTCTCCTCAGAGGGCTCAGCCCAGGGGCTGACACAGAACACAGAATTAACCAGGTTGGAAAAGACCTTTGACATCATCGAGTCCAACCTAGCACCCAGCAGCATCTAATCAACTAAACCATGGCACCAAGTGCTCCATCCAGTCTCTTCCTAAACACCTCCAGGGATGGGGACTCCACCACCTCCCTGGGTAGCACATCCCAATGGCCAATGTCTCTTGCTGGGAAGAATTTCTTCCTAACATCCAGCCTAAACCTCTCCTGGCACAGCTTCAGACTGTGTCCTCTTGTTCTGGTGCTGGATGCCTGGGAGAGGAGACCAACCCCTTCCTGGCTACAACCTCCCTTCAGGGAGTTGCAGAGAGCAAGAAGGTCTCCCCTGAGCCTCCTCTTCTCCAGGCTAAGCAACCCCAGCTCCCTCAGCCTCTCCTCACAGGGCTGTGCTCCAGACCCCTCCCCAGCTTTGTTGCCCTTCTCTGGACACCTTCCAGCCTCTCAACATCTTTCCTAAGCTGAAGGGCCCAGAACTGGACACAGGACTCAAGGTGTGGCTCTTTGATCTCCTCACTCCTCACAAAGCCAGCTACAGCCCAGGATTTTTATGGAAAGCACTTGCTGTGTTTGCCTCTGAAACCAGCTCCCATTTCAATAACACAAAAGCCCTCACCCAACCTCCCCCTACAGCAGTGAGCAGCCACCAGACCTTCCACAGCTGAAACAAAAGCCATGGAAATTTCCATCCTTTTGTGCACTCCTGCCCCAGGCATGTGCTGGTGGCAGCCAAGCTGTGGGATGTCACCAATTCTGCCTCCAAGAGCAGCCACCACAGGGCCATTCGGATAGGAAACTCCTGGAAAGGTCCAGAGGAGAGCCACAAAGATGATCAGAGGGCTGGAGGACCTCTCCTGTGCAGACAGGCTGAAATTGGAGCTGCTTAGCCTGGAGAAGAGAAGGCTCCAGGGAGACCTTATAACTGCATTTCAGTACCTGAAAGGGCCCTGCAAGGAAGGCTGGGGAGGGACTGCTCAGAAGGATTTATGGTGACAGGATGAGAGGCAATGGCTTGAAACTGGAGCAGATTTAGGTTGGACATCAGGAGGAAGTTCTGTGCAGTGAGAGTAGTGAGATGCTGGAATAGTATCATAGTATCATAGTATCAGTCAGGGTTGGAAGGGACCACAAGGATCATCCAGTTCCAACCTCCCTGCCATGGGCAGGGACACCCCACACTGGTTGCCCAGGGATGTGGTTTGATGCTCTGTCCCTGCAGCAATTCAAGGTCAGACTTGATGGAGCCCTGGGCAGCCTGATCTAGTTGGAGGAGTCCCTGATGACCGCAGGGGGGTTGGACAAGATGACCTTTGAGGCTCCCTTCCAGCCTGCTGCAGTCTGTGACTCTGTGAAAGGCAACTGAAGGAAAGCCACAAAACACAGAGGGTGTCCTGATCTGAAATGAGCCTCAAAGTTTCCCGGACTTTGAGTGGCCTCAAGTTGTACCAGGAGAGCTTTAGGTTGGATATGAGAAGAAACTTCCTCCCTGAAAGGGTTCTCCAGCCCTGGAAGAGGCTGCCCAGGGAGGTGGTTGAATCCCCATCCTTGGAGGTGTTTAAAAGAGGCAAGGATGTGGTGCTGAGGGCCATGGTTTAGCACCAGCCTTGGCAGAGTTAGAGAGTGGCTGGACTGGATGATCTTAAAGGCCTTTTCCAATTGAAACTATTCCATGATCCTATTCCTCTCTTCATCAGCAAGGGAAATTCAGGGCAATGAGGAATTGCTGCAGCAGGTTGATGCAGCCTGGTAACATGCAAAGAGGAGGCAAATGACAGCTAAGAGAGAGAAATCTGATTGATCTAAGGGATAAGGGCAATCAAAGATGGGCTGCAACACTGATCAAAAGGTGCAGGATGGATGGCAAAGAGTTGGGGTGGGAGGATGGGGGAGATGCTAGTTGACAGCACACAGTTTTTGCTGCATCAGAGCTGCTGCTGGTTGGAACTGGCAAAAGTGATTCCATTTACAGCTGCCTGATGCACTTTCAAGATAACTTCACATTGTTTCAGAGGTCCCTGCTGTAGTTTGAATGCCAAACCACAACAGTCCCTTCCAGAACCATCCTATGATCATGATACAAAGCTGGGATCACAGGCTGAGACAACTGAAGGCTTTGTGGCCATTCATTGAGACTTGGACAGGCTGAGAGCTGGGCAGAGAGGAACCTAATGAGGTTCAACAGGGAGAAGTGCAGAGTCCTGCACCTAGGAATAAACTGCAGCAGTACAGGTTAGGAGGTGATAGAAATAGACTAGACTAGACTAGACTAGACTAGACTAGAATGAACCAGGTTGGAAGAGACCTTTGAGATCACAGAGTCCAACCTATACCCAGCACCATATAATCAACTAACCCATGGCACCAAGCAACCCATCCAGTCTCCTCCTAAACACCTCCAGTGATGGTGACTCCACCACTCCACCACCTCCCTGGGCAGCACATCCCAAGGGCCAATCTCTCTTTCTGGGAAGAACTTCTTCCTAACTTCCAGCCTAAACCTCTCCTGGCACAGCTTGGGACTGTGTCCTCTTGTTCTGGTGCTGCTTGCCTGGGAGAAGAGACCAACCCCCACCTGGCTACAACCTCCCTTCAGGGAGTTGTAGAGAGCAAGAAGGTCTCCCCTGAGCCTCCTCTTCTCCAGGCTAAGCAATCCCAGCTCCCTCAGCCTCTCCTCATAGGGCTCATAGGATCTGCTGGAGAGCAGCCCTGTGGAGAAGGACTTGGGAGTGCTGGTGGACAACAATCTCTGCAAGAGACAGCAATGTGCCCTGGTGGCCAAGAATGTCAATGGGGTCCTGGGCTGCATTCAGAGGAGTGTGGCCAGCAGAGCCAGGGAGGTTCTCCTCCCCCTCTGCTCTGCCCTGGTGAGGCCACACCTGGAATATTGCCTCTGATTCTGGGCTCCCCAGTTCAAGAGGGACAGAGATCTGCTGGAGAGAGCCCAAGGGAGGGCTGCAAGGATGCTGAAGGGACTGCAGCACTGCCTGGGGAGGAGAGGCTGAGAGCTCTGGGGCTGTTTGGTGAGACTCAAGTTGCACCAGGGGAGGTTTAGGTTCAGTGTTAGGATAAATTTCTTTGCTGCAAGAGTGGTCAGGGATGGGAACAGCCTGCCCAGGGAGATGGTGGAGTCCCCATCCCTGGAGATGTTCAGGGAAAGTGTTGCCATGGCACTTTGGGACATGGGTTAATGGCCATGGTGGTGCTGGGTTGAAGGTTGGCCTGGATGATCTTGGAGGGTTTTCCCAACCCAAACAATGTTATGAGTCTATGACTCTGTAAGTGGTGACACAAATGAAAACCCTTCACTCATGTTTTGAAGGCTCATCTGTATGGCAGCAGCCTCCCAGCCAACAGGGAAATGAGCCTTCAGTGCTAGGAGAGGAGTGTAACATGGGATGGAAAAGACAACAGATGAGGTGAATACATGGTGCAGGCACCCAGCAGGGTGGAGGAAGGTCTCTCTCTTTGGCAAAAGCACCTTCCCTTCATGAGGCCATGCCTGTAAGCCCAGAGAGGTGGCAATGAAAGCCCAGCTTTGTTCTGCAGCCCAAGGCTGACAGCAGTGACAGGCAGTGAGCAGGACTGGGATGCAGGAGAAGGCAGGAGCCACGTGCCATGGGGATTAGTGCTGCCTGGCAATTACTCTGCTTTCCCCTGGGTGACCCAAACAAAACTAAGTCCTCAGATAACCTGCACCACTGACTCACATGGACAAAAGAAGGCACAAAAAAGACAGAACTCTGAGGAGGGGAGAAGGAGATCATAGAATGGGTCAGGTTGGAAAGGAGCTCAGGGACTCCAACCTCCCCACCATGGGCAGGGACTCAGGGAGCTCAGGGATCCAACCTCCCCACCATGGGCAGGGACACCTCTCAACTAGACTCAGCTGATTCAAGGCCCCATCCAACCTGGCCTTGAACAACCTCAGAGAAGCAGCATAACACAACCTCCCTGGGCAGCCTACTCCAGAGTCTCACCACTCTTGTACTGAAGAACTTCTTGCTAAGATCCAGTCTAGCCCTGCTCTCCATCAGCTTCAAACCATCCCCCCTTGTCCTGTCTCTAGACACCCTCATGAAAAATCCCTCTCCAGCCTTCCTGTAGGATCCCTTCAATTATTGGAAGGCAGCTCTAAGGTCCCTCTGGAGCCTTCTCTTCTCCAGGCTGATCCACCCCAGGTGCCTCAGCCTGTGCTCATAGCAGAGGGGCTCCAGCCAGATCCTGGTTGATCAGCTGCTGACCTGATGCCCCTGCTCACTGCAGGGGGATTGGACAAGATGACCTTTGAGCCTCCCTTCCAACCTGCTGCATTCTGTGATTCTGTGAAGGCTTAAACCTAGGCTACACCACCAGGCAGCCATCTGTGAGTCTGCACACGAGAGACAAACACATTTGAAGCTCAAGAATCAGTTCTTATAAAAGATCCATTCCCAGACCCTGAACATATTTACTCTGGTTGTTTGCTACTGCTCTGCAAGCCTCCTCCATGCCATAATCATCTTATCTCCTGCTGCAATTCACAGATTTTATTTTACACTGTATTTTTAATTTACAGCATGGTTTATTTATACCTCTGCCTTTCACAACCTCCCCCCCCCCCCCCAACTCCCCTTCCCCATCCCCCTCTCCCCAAAATTTCAAACCCTGACATAAGCATTACACACATAAAGTAGACTTCAACGTGGCAGAGGAGACAAGAAGAAAGAAGATGTCAGGAATAAATCTCAGGTTTTAAGGGCACCAATATAGGCTGGGCAGGAACTGGCTTGAGAACAGCCCTGGAGAAAAGGCCTTGGGGGTGCTGGGGGAGAAGCAGCTCAACAGGAGCCAGCAGTGAGCACTTGCAGCCCAGAGAGCCAAGCAGAGCCTGGGCTGCAGCAAGAGAAGTGTGGCCAGCAGGGCCAGGGAGGGGATTCTGCCCCTCTGCTCCACTCTGCTGAGACCACAGCAGGAGCACTGTGTCCAGTTCTGGAGCCTCTGTGCCAGGAAGGCTCGGGAGGTGCTGGAAGGTGTCCAGAGAAGGGCCAGGAGGAGGAGCAGAGGGCTGGAGCTGCTCTGCTGTGGAGACAGACTGAGAGAGTTGGGGTTGTGCAGTCTGGAGAGGAAAAGGCTCTGAGGAGACCTAACTGTGGCCTTCCAGGATCTGCAGGGGGCTACAGGAAAGCTGGGGAGGGACTTTTGAGGGTGTCAGGGAGTGATAGGACTGGGGGGGATGGATCCAATCTGGAGGAGGGGTGATTTATATTAGACATTAGGAAGAAGTTGTTGCCCAGGAGGGTGGTGAGAGCCTGGCACAGGTTGCCCAGGGAGGTGGTGGAAGCCTCCTGCCTGGAGGTGTTTGCAGCCAGGCTGGAGGTGGCTGTGAGCAACCTGCTGCAGTGTGAGGTGTCCCTGGCCATGGCAGGGGGGTTGGGACTGGCTGAGCCTTGAGGTCCCTTCCAACCCTGCCAATTCCGTGATCTCTCAGCAAGACAAATCAGACATTAAAAGATCATTTCCTGCTGACCCTGGCACCCAAGGGTGTGCCAAGGAGTATCGAGGCCGTGCTGTGGTTTGATGTTGCTCTGGTTTGGCATCAAGATTGCATCAGGTCTTGTGAGCAGGCTTTGGAGTGATTAAATTTGCTGTGCACCAAAGCCAGTTCTTTGGCAAACTGTCAACAGGCAGTAATTGATATTTTAATTACACTGCAGCTCCGCAATGTGCTGCTCACCGCGAGCCTCCTCGCTGCTGGGACACAACCCCCCTGTGACAGACTCACAGACTCACAGGAGCAATGTGAGGGGCTGGAAGGGACCTCCAAAGCTCATCCAGTCCAACCCCCCTGCCAGAGCAGCATCACCTAAAGCAGATCACACAGGAGCACATCCAGGCAGGTCTTGAATAACTCCAGAGAGGGAGACTCCACAGCCCCCCTGGGCAGCCTGCTCCAGGGCTCTGTCACCCTCATAGGGAGAAGATTTCTCCTCCTGTTTGCATAGAACTTCCTCTGCCTCAGCTTCCACCACTGCCCCTTGGGCTGGCATTGGGCAGCACCCAGCAGAGCCTGGCTCCAGCCTCTGGGCATCACCCTGCACAGCTTTATCCCCAGCCATGAGGTCACCCTCAGGCTCCTCCTATTCAAGCTCCAGAGCCCTCAGCTCCCTCAGGCTCTCCTCATGAGGAAGATGTTCCACTGCCTGCAGCATCTTTGTGGCTCTGCACTGGACTCTCTGAAGCATTCCCTGAGGTCCTTCTTGAACTGAGGGCCACAGAACTGGACACAATATTCCAGATGCAGCCTCAGCAGGGCAGAGTAGAGGGGGAGGAGAACCTCTCTCAACCTACTGACCACAGCCCCTCTGATACAACCCAGAAGGCTGCAGGCTAAATCAGCCCCACAAACAGCAATGTGCTCTTGTAGCCAAGAAGGGCAAAGACACCTGGGGTGCACTCAGAAGAGTATGACCAACAGGTCAAGAGACATTCTCCTCCCCCTCTAATCTGCCCTGCTGAGGCCACACCTGGAGTCCTGTATCTAGTTCTGGGCTCCCCAGCTCAAGAGAAACAGGGAACTACTAGAGAGAGCCCAGCAGAAGTTACAAAGATGCTGAGAGGCCTGGAGCATCACTGTGAGGAGGAAAGGCTGAGAGCCTTGGGGCTATTGAGCCTGGGGAAGAGCAGCCTGAGAGAGGACATAGGAGGGCAAGAGAATGTGGGCAGACTCTTTTCAGTGCTTCCCAGTGACAGGACAATGGACAACAGGAGCAAACTGGAACCCAGAAGGTTCCATGTGAACAGGAGAGAAAAAATCAGTCTTTGGTGTGAGGGTGCTGGAGCCCTGGAGCAGGCTGCCCAGAGTGGTTGTGGAGTCTCCTTCTCTGGGGAGACCCCAAACCCACCTGGAGATTGTGATCCTGAGCAACCTGCTGTGGGTGCCCCTGCTTCAGCAGGGGGGTTGGACTGGATCATCTCCAGAAGTCCCTTCTAGCCCCTACCACTCTGTAGTTCTGTAAATCTGTGTTTTTAATGCTTTCCTACCTTCCCTTGTTTATGGGACAGAAAGAAAAGGGTGGACAGGAGTGTGTAGTGGTCACTGCAGCATGAAGAAGGATGGATGGGGAGGAAGAAATATGGATGAGGGGTGTGATGAACAGGGTGTGTGGTTTACAGCCAGCAGATCTCACGCACACCTCTAGCTGTTACTTTGCACCTCTGTATTATGTTTCTGTCTTGCCTCTGTAGGTGGGGAGTTCCTCAGGGTAGGGGTCTCTCCTCTCTGGGGGTTTTGCAGTGTCAAGCATCTGTGGCTCTGGCCCAGGGATGCATAATGTGCATGGGACTGGAACTGTAACAGCATGCCACTGAAATAACAATGATGATGATGATGATAATAGGGATGCAATAATATAGAAGGAAAGTCATTCCCAGGTAGATATCAGGGAAAAATCTCCTGAGGACTCATCCTTTTATAGGTGCCAGGTGGAATGTATCACACAGAGACAAGTTTCCCTGAAGCAAGAATCCAGCACTAGCTGGCAGAAGCCTGCAGAGCTCAGAAAGACCTTTGCTATCTCCCAGAAAACACCTTTTCAAATTTCACCTCCATCCAGATACACTGAAGGGAAACTGAGCCTGAGAGGCACTGCCCATCAGTGACACCTTGACAGCTTCCTTTCCCTTGTTTGTGGAGTAATCTTTGCAGTAACCAAGACAACTCCACATCTTCTCAGCTATCACCACAGCTCACTTGTGTGAAAGTGTACCATTGACACCTTCTGAGACACTTCTCCTGCCTCAGAAATGGGACACTCATCAGTGAACCTGAGGACCAACCACAGAAGCATGGTAGGAGCTTGGTCCCTCAGATTCCCTCTTCTCACATGCACAGCCCAGTCCCTCTGTGTGCTGCTGCTGACTGAGCATGTGCAGAATTGGGACCTGAATAGAATAGGATAGACTAGACTAAACTAGACTACAATTAACCAGGTTGGAAAAGATCTCAGAGATCATCCAGTCCAACCTATCATCCAACAGCATCTAATCAACTAAACCATGGCACCAAGTGCCTCATCCAGGCTCCTCTTAAACACCTCCAATGATGGTGATTCCACCACCTCCCTGGGCAGCACATCCCAATGGCCAATCTCTCTCTCTGTGAAGAACTTCTTCCTCACCTCCAGCCTAAACCTCCCCTGGCACAGCTTGGGACTGTGCCCCCTTGTTCTGGTGCTGGGTGCCTGGGAGAAGAGACCAACCCCCACCTGGCTACAAGCTCCCTTCAGGGAGTTGTAGAGAGCAAGAAGGTCTCCCCTGAGCCTCCTCTTCTCCAGCTCTCCAGCTCCCTCAGTCAATATTCCCAGAGGGACCTGAACTGCTGCATCTCCAGCACCAGCAGTTGATGAGAAAAGGGGCAGGAGCAGCAGCATCCCTGCTCCCTGCTCTGCCCCAACACAGCCAGCTCAACCAGAACTTCAGAAAGCACCTCTCCACCTGTGCCCCTTCCCCTGGCAATGTGTGTTCTTAAATAGACCCAAGAACCACATCCTCTGTGCTTGGGAATCTTGCCTCTCAGGTTCCAACCTGGAATGCAATGTCATACCCAGGCAACAAATCTTGGAGTAAGAGAAAAGGGGCAGGAGCAGCATCATCCCTGCTCTGCCTCAACACAGCCAGCTCAGCCAGCACAGCCAGAACTTCAGAAAGCACCTCTCCACCTCTGCCCCTTCCCCTGGCAATGTGTGTTCTTAAATAGACCCAAGAACCACGTTCTCTGTGATTGGGAATTTTGCCTCTCAGGTTCCAACCTGGAGTGCAATGTTATACCCAGGCAACAAAGCTTGGAGTAGGAGAAAAGGGGCAGGAGCAGCATCATCCCTGCTCTGCCCCAACACAGCCAGCTCAGCCAGAACTTTAGAAAGCACTTATCCACCTGTGCCCCTTCCCCTGGCAATGTGTGTTGTTAAATAGACCCAATAACCACATCCTCTGTGCTTGGGAATCTTGCCTCTCAGGTTCCAACCTGGAGCGCAATGTTTTACCCAGGCAACAGAGCTCGGATTGAGGGTTGGGGGAGAGGCATGGAAGGAAAATGTGGTTCTGAGTGTAGTGGTTTAGCCCCAGCCTTGGTATAGAGACTGGTTGTGCTGGATGCTCTTAGAGGCCTTTCCCAACTGCAATGAGTCTATAAATATTCCAATAACTTCCACTCGCTGCCTGTTAAAACAAGGTATTTAACATGACCTCTAGCCCAATGCCACGTCCCTGCAGTGGTGCCCTCTACAGCAAGTTCATGCTCACAGGAAGAGCCTCCTTGAATCAAGAAAGAGTCAGGAGGGTGGTGGGGCAGGGCTGAGGCAGCTCTGTCACCCCCCGGCTGGCCACCGGCAGCGAAACCCTCCCGGAGTCCCTCACGTTTCGATCCCGGCTGGCTTCGCAGGGGCAACTTCGGGTCGTGCGCTAGCGAACGAGAACGCCAAAAGAGCTCCTTCCAGCCAGCAGCGCGGCGTGGGTGTTGCTAAATTAAGCTTGCAAAGTAGGTGGGGCAAACGCCCGGGGCCGGGTTTGGCGAAGGTAAAAGAGAACGTTCGTTAAATAAATAAATAAATAAGCCACCAGAAAAGGGGAGAAGAAAAGGGGAAAAAAAAAAAAAACCACCACCCCCCCCCCCCCAAAAAAAAACCACAAGTGAAAAAGAAAATCCTTTGTATTCAACTTCACACTCGTACATCATAATGTTCCAGTAAAAGCCCATTTTCCCTTGAGATAATAAAAGAATTGAATTTTTCCTTATCGGTCATCTATTTTTCTAGCTAAAGCTATTACTCCCTCTCCGCCGTTG
This sequence comes from Melanerpes formicivorus, assembly GCF_026170545.1. Lineage (NCBI taxonomy): Eukaryota > Metazoa > Chordata > Aves > Piciformes > Picidae > Melanerpes > Melanerpes formicivorus. The sequence goes on along the minus strand of NW_027142371.1, from coordinate 334,088 downwards.
CCAGGCAACGAGAAATATTAATAGCAGCTTTTATTAGCTTAGCTTCAGCGCTGGAGTAACCAGAATGAGAAAATGGAAAAACATAAATGTGTTACATAAATCTTTCAACCTTTCAGAGGAGGCTGAGGGGAGGGGGAGGGAGGGAGTAAAGGGGGGGGGGGGGAGCGGGGGGTGTGTTAGTCTCTGTTTTCATAATGATTTATTGAAGTGATGGTTCATTTATGAGAAAAAGGAGTGTGAAATAAGAAAACGGAACATTACCCTGAAGGAGTGTTTGGAAATAAATAATTATAGGAGGTGAAGAAGGAGGAGGAGGGGAAAAAAAAAAAAAAAAAAAAGAAGAAAAAAAGAAAAGAAAAAAGAAGAAAAAATAGGAAAAAAAAGAAGAAAAATAGAAAAAAAGGAAGGAAAAAAAGAAGAAAAAATAGGGAAAAAAGGAAGAAAAATTTGAAAAAAAAGAAGGAAAAAAGAAGAAAAAATAGGAAAAAAGAAAAATAGGGAAAAAAGAAGAAGAAAAAAAGGAAGGAGAAAAAGAAGAAAAAAATATAAAAAAGAAAAAAGAATAAAAAATAGAAAAAAGGAAAAAAGAAGAAAAAAAAGACAAAAGAAGGAAAAAAAGACGAAAAAGAGAAAAAAGAAGAATAACAGAAGAATAAAAGAAAATAAAAGAAGAAAAAATAAAATAAGAAAAAAGAAAAAAGAAGGAAAAATGAAGGAAAAGAGAAGGAAAAATAATGGAAAAAAGAAGGAAAAAATAAGAAAAAGAAGAAAAGAGAAAAAAAGAAAAAAGAAGAAAAAAGAAAAAAGAAAAAATAAGAAAAAGGGAAAAAGAAGAAAAAAAGAAGAAAAAGGGAAAAAGAAGAAAAAAGAATAAAGGAAGAAAATAAAAGAAGAAAAAATAAAAGAAGAAAAAAGAAGAAAAAAAGAAGAAAAAAGAAGAAAAAGAGGAAAATAAAAGATAAAAGGAGGAAAAAAGAAGAAGAAAAACGAAGAAAAAAGAAGGAAAAAAGAAGAATTAAAAGAAGAAAAAAGACAAAAAAAAGAAGAAAGGAAGAAAAAAGACGAAAAGGAAAAAGAAGAAGAAAAGAAGAAGAAAAGAATAAAAGAAGAAAAAATAAAAGAAGAAAAAAGAAGAATAAAAGAAGGAAAAATGAAGAAAAAAGAAGGAAAAAAATAAGAAAAAGAAGAAAAAAGAAAAAAGGAGGAAAAAAGAAAAAAAGGAAGAAACAAGAAGGGAAAATGAAGAACAAAGAAGGAAAAAAAGTAGAATAAAAAGAAGAAAAAAAGACAAAAAAAGAAGAACAAAAAAGGAAGAAAAAGATGGAAGAAAAAAAGAAGGGAAAAAAAAAAGAAGAAAAAAAGAGAATAAAAAAAGGGGGGGGGGGGATGGAGGGAAAGCTGGTTTTAAGCCGTTCTTTTCCCCCCTTTATTTCGTTTTATTTTCCCCGAGCTTTTCTACAATATAAAAAGACCTATTTCTTGCGTTTATTGCCTCTGAGAGAGAGAGCGAAAAAAACCCCAACCCAACAGCAGCAACAAAAACAAAAGCACCGAAACGCCAGAGGGGAATTCGCCAACAGGGCTCTGTTTAAATACAAAAGAAACCTTCGTGGATGGCTGAGTCCTTAGCAATTTGCCACCCCCCCCACCCCCGCCCCGGGGCTGATGGTCGGGAGTTTAGCTTTTAAATACTCAACTGTTAATAAGCAGGAAGGCCAAAATTAGGCATAACCTACAGCACACGACCCGAAACTGACCAAGCCAAACCCCGGCAGGATTGAAACGGGAGGGCTCTGCGAGGGGCTTACTGCTGGCGGCCAGCCGGGGTGCGACGGAGCTGCCTGAGCGCTGCCCCGCCAACCCCCTGCCTCTTTCTTGATTCATGGAGGATCTTCCCATGAGCATGAGGGAGGTGATTCTTCCTCTCTGGTCCGCTCTGGTGAGGCAACACCTGGTGCACTGTGTCCAAATCTGGAGCCTCTGTGCCAGGAAGGATCTGGAGGTGCTGGAAGGTGTCCAGAGAAGGGCCACGAGGATGAGCAGAGGGCTGGAGCTGCTCTGCTCTGAGGACAGACTGAGAGAGTTGGGGTTGTGCAGGCTGGAGAAGAGAAGGCTCCCGGAAGACCTAATTGTGGCCTTCCAGGATCTGCAGGGGGCTACAGGAAAGCTGGGGAGAGACTTTTTAGGGTCTCAGGGAGTGATAGGACTGGGGGGAATGGAGCAAAACTAGAAGTGGGGAGATTGAGATTGGATATTAGGAAGAAGTTCTTCAGCATGAGGGTGGTGAGAGACTGGCACAGGTTGCCCAGGGAGGTGGTGGAAGCTCTGCCTCTCTGAAACACTGCAAGGGATGAGGATTCATGCACCTCCATGGGGGCCCTGTTCCACTGTTGGAGAACCCTTTCAGTGAAGAAGTTTCTTCTAATACCCAACCTAAACCTCCCCTGGTGCAATTTGAGAGTATTTCCTTCTATCATTTGTTACTTGGGAGAAGACACCAACAGCAGCCTCACTCCAACCTCCCTTCAGGAGGAAGAGAGCAATGAGGTCTCTCCTCAGCCTCCTCTCCAGACTAAACACTCCCAGTTCCCTCAGCTGCTCCTCACCAGCCCTGTTCTCCAGACCCTTCCCCAGCTTGGTTGCCTTTCTGTGGACCCCCATGTGCCAGAAGTGTTCACTAACAACATTTGCACTGAGTGGCCTGCTGGGATCATGTACTTCCAATGACTTCAGTAGAAGACTGGCACATCCTACAGGGCTTTTGTGTCAACATCTAATTGGTTTCTTTCTTATAGCCTCTGCTAGAAAGCTTTCAGTGCTCACTGGTTCTGTACTGCCCCAGCCAGCTGTGTTACCTAGCACCAAGCACCTATGGTGTTCCCAGGGCTGCCAGAGAAAACTGTTACAGAATACACCAGGCTGGAAAAGACTTTTGAAGTCATCCAGTTCAACCTATCACCCAACACCATCAAATCAACTAAACCATGGCACTAAGTGCCTCATCCAGGCTCTTCCTAAACACCTCCAGGGATGGGGACTCCACCACCTCCCTGGGCAGCACATTCCAATGGCCAATCTCTCTTTCTGGGAAGATTTTCTTCCTAACATCCACCCTGAACCTCCCCTGGTGCAGCTTGAGACTGTGTCCTCTTGTTCTGGTACTGGCTGCCTGGGAGAAGAGACCAACCCCCACCTGGCTACAACCTCCCTTCAGGAAGTTGTAGAGAGCAATGAGGTCTCCCCTGAGCCTCCTCTTCTCCAGGCTAAGCAACCCCAGCTCCCTCAGCCTCTCCTCATAGGGCTTGTGTTGCCATTCCCAGCAACCCCAGCTCAGGCTATGAATAAGAAATGTTGCTGTGCTTGAAGGAGAGCAGAGATCTCAGGAAAGATGGCAGCTGGGGAGCCAAGCAGAGCTGTCCAGGAGGTTGGTCTTGCAACGTGCCTACAGCAAAGCCTTGCTCAAGGTCATCTGGTGGGCAGCAGAGAGGATGCCTCTTGTTGGAGCCTTCCTACCAGCCTGGCCATGAACACCCCAGCTCTGGGAAGAGGTTACTTTTCCTTTCCATTTGACAGTGAGATACAGGCAGGTAGGTTACTGCTGGGTTGTGTTTCTGGTTCCACAGCAAAGCCCCACGGGGCTAGGAAGCAGCTCATCAGGCTGCAAAGTCAACTACCCAACTCTCCAGGAATTCCAGGGTCCCACTCCTCCTTGCTACAACAGCTCACCCCCTTCACCCATTACTGTCTCCCCCCCGCCCCCCCCCTTACATAAACAGGCTCCACAGGGAACTGGAAATGTAACAGTTTTACACCAGGAATGTGCTTTTCCCCACCAAAGAATCTTTCATCTTTCCCATCTCATTTCTTTTTACTCGACAAACTGGAAAGGAGAACTTCCAGGCTGTGGCTGCAGCCTCTCTTCACTTGCATCAGCTTGCAGAAAAAAACAGCAGCAGAAAAAAAGTTACCCCCCCTGGGCTCACAGAAATAGCATCACAGACTGGCTTGAGTTGGAAGGGATCTGAAAAGGTCATCCAGTCCAATCCCTCTGCAGCCAGCAGGGACAGCTGCAACCAGAGCAGGTTGCTCAGAGACCCAACCAACCTCACCTGCAGTGGTTCCAGGCATGGGGCATCCCCCACCTCTCTGGGCAACCTGGGCCAGGGTCTTATCATCTGCAGGGTAAAAAACATCCTTCCCTCTAGTCTGAATCTCACTCTTTCAGTTTCAAGCCCTTAATCCTTCTCCTGTCACAAGAGCCTCTGCTAAGAAGTCTGTCCCCAGTGTGGTGGGTTGAAGTTTCCCCCCCAGCATAATCTTAAAGGCATAGCCTAAACCCACCACACCCCAGCTTTCTGATCAGCCTCTTTAAGCACTGAAAAGCCACAAGAAGGTCTCCCTGGAACACTCTCTTCTCCAGGCTGAACAACCCCGACTATCTCAGCCCAGCCTTCCAGCACTGCTATAGCTTCCTCTGACCTCACTCCACCAGGTCCCTGAGTGCTGAGCACTCCAGAGCTGCCCCAGCACTGCAGGTGGGGTCTCAGCAGAGCACAGCAGAGAGGCAGAATCCCCTCCCTGCCCCTGCTGGATGTGCTGCTGGGGACGAGCCCAGGACTTGGTTGGGCTGGGCCGGGAACACGAGGTGCTGGCTCATGGTGAGGTTCTCATGAACCAGCATCCCCAAGTCCTTCTCCACAGGGCTGCTCTCCATCTTTTCATCCCCCACCCTGGACTGGTACCAGGGGTTTCCCTGATCCAGGTGCAGGACAGCATGAGCACCTTTACACGTCAGTGCCTTTGACATAGTGACAGATCCCTTGCAGTGAGAAGCACCAGGAGGATGCAGACACAGGGACAGTTGCTACTCTCTCCAGTCAACAGCTGCCACACATCCAAAATGATGCTCTCTCCACACAATGCACACAGCTCTGCCCTAAATTTACCTGGCCATGACAGAGCAGGAAAGGAGCAGGGTGGCTGCAGCCCCACAGCATGGGCCATAGGAAAAGAGGCTGCTTTTCAGCATGTCCCAGCACAGCAACTTCCTTTGAGCAGGTTTGGAGAAGCATCAAGTTTTCACAGTATCACAGTACATTAGAGGTTGGAAGGGACCTCAAGAGATCATTAAGTCCAACCCCCCCGCCAGAGCAGGATCCCCCAGGGTAGTCTGCATAGGAATGCAACCAGGTTGCCCAGGGAGGCTGTGGATGTTCCCTCCCTGGAGGTGTTCGAGGCCAGGTTGGATGAAGCCTTGAGCAACCTGGGCTGGTGGGAGGTGTCCCTGCCCATGGCAGGGGTGTTGGAACTGGATGGTCTTTGAGATCCATTCCAACCCAAACCACTCTGTGATTCTGAGCAGCAGAGAAATACACCAGCCCCAGCACTCCCAGTGAGCCCTAGCTCATGGTTTTTTTCAGCAGCTCAAGATGTTTTCATGAGGATGCCTTAAAAAAAAACAGCCCAAGCTTCCTATTTTACAGGAGAAGTCTGACCAATGTACCTTAAATTGCTTGTCATTTGTCACTGTGCTCAAACCAAAAGGCACAGCAGCCAAGGCAGGAAATAGCTGCACTTGCAAAACCCAGCACAGACTACAGCAAAGACCAGCAGTGAGCAGAGAAGCTCCTGGCTCCAGCCTCTGCATGAGCAACGTGGGTGATGGAACTAAGATAAGACCTCCACACGCCTCCTTGGCAGCACCCAGGCAAGGCTTGCTCCCAGCCTGAGCCCCAGCACTGTCTGGGTGCCAGTAGCTCCTCTCTTCCTGGAAGTGTGTGATGGGTTACACCCATCCTGGAAGCAGGCTGGGGGGAGGGCTTGTGAGAGCATTGCTCTTCCTGCAGGGGGTTTTCCCCCTGGGAAACTGAGTTAGTCTGTTCCACTCCCCCTCCCTGTCCAGCAAGCCTATAAAAAGGAGGACACTGCAGCCATTAGCTCTCTTGGCCCCTGCCTTTGCCTGAATGAGGACTGCTGTTGGCTCCCTGCTTCTCTGCCACGTGCTCAGGCCTGATCCTTCTCTCTGCTACATCCACACCTCTTCAGAGAGACTGCTTTTGTAGTCTTATTTTTTCCCTATCCATCCTTGTTCCTTACCCTTGTGAATCCTTCCTGTTTTATAGAGAGAGAGAGAGAGTTTAAAGAAAATTCTTTACCTCTCGACTTCCAAGCCAACTCCAAATTATTTCTTGGTGGATTTGCTCCTTCCCTTTCTTTTCCTCTCTATTGGGAAAGAGGAGTGGGGAACGGGGGAGAGATTCTCAGCCTTGCCCCCATCTGAGCTCTTAAGTCCCAGTTAAGGCTCAAACCACCACAAAGTGTTAGCAACCAACCTCACTTCTGCCCCTGGCTGCAAACACCCAGCCAAAGTCCCTGAGTTTTGAGCAGGGCTGCAGCACGTTGGGTGCCCTGTGCTGTCATCTAGCCATGGCTGGGTTCTTGGGGCCAGCACCAAGTGGGCAATGGCTCAGTGGGCATGTGGAGGTGTAGAAACAAAGCATCATGGAATGGGATCTTTGAAGTCATCTTAATCAAACATCTTATACTCAGCAGGGACATTTGCAATGAGAGCAAGATGCTCAGAGAACCAACCAGCCTCACCTGCAATGGTGCCAGGCATGAGGCATCTCCCACCTCTCTGGGCAACCTGGGCCAGGATCTCACCACTGTCAGAGTAAAATTTTTTTCCCTTGTCTCTAGTCTGAAAGTGCCTTTTAGTATCAAACAGTCCCTTCTTGTCTTGTCACAACAGGAACTGCTCAAAACTCAGTCCCCAGCTCACCTATCAGCCCCTTTAGGAAGAAGTTCTATACAGAAAGAGTGATTGCGCTATGGAATGGGTTGCCCAGGGAGGTGGTGGAGTCGCCGTCATTGAAGGTGCTCAGAAGGAGACTTGATGGGGTGCTTGGTGCCATGGGTTAGCTGTTTGGGTGGGTTGGATTGGTTGATGGGTTGGACACGATGATCTTGAAGGTCTCTTCCAACCTGGTTTGGTTTATTCTAATAAAGGTTTAAGTACCAAAAGACCACCAGGTCTCCTTGGAGCCTTCTCTTCTCCAGGCTGAACAACCCCAACTCTCTCAGCCTGGCCTCACAGCAGAGGGCTTCCAGCCCTCCCAGCATTGCTGGAGCTTCTTCTGGCTCTGCCCCAGCAGCTCCATGTCTGTGCTGAGGATTCCAGAGCTGCCCCAGCACTGCAGGTGGGGTCTCAGCAGAGCACAGCAGAGGGGCAGAAACCCCTCCCTGCCCCTGCTGCCCACACTGCTGGGGATCAGCCCAGGACAGGGCTGGGGCTGGGCTGTGAGAGGCACAGTGCTGACTCATGTCCAGCTTTTCACCCGCCACTGTCCCCAAGTCCTGTGCTATCAACCATAGGATATAAACCTCTGCTTTTCCCTTGGGATTCTGTTGTGTTCCCTCTTGAATGCACTGCTCCCTTTCTCACCCACAGGAGCTACACACACAGCTATGGGACAAATGCTGCCCACTGGCTGGTGCTGGACCTCGAGGAAACTCTTATCAGGTGATAGAACAAGAGGAAATGTCCTGGAATTGTGCCAGGGGAGGTTTAGGTTGGATATTAGGGAAAATTTCTTTCCTGCAAGAGTGGTCAGGCATTGGAGCAGGCTGCCCAGAGAGGTGGGGGAGTCTCCATCCCTGGAGGTGATGAAGAAACTTTGGGACATGGTTTAAATGGCCACGGTGCTCTTAGGTTGATGGCTGGCCTTGGTGATCTCAGATGGCTATTCCAACGGACACAATTCTATGATTCTATGATTTGGGTATCAAAATGCAGCACCAGAAGGTGTGAGAAGTCTGATGGCAGAGAAAAGAGGCTTTGACAGGAGGGTGAGGCAGGATTTAACTCTGCCTTGAAGCCACAGCACCGTTCTCTCCCTGATCTACTCCCTTTGCTGCTGGGACCTCTGAAGATGTATTGCAGCTCCAAGAGCTTCTTCTCAGAACTAAAGAGGTTCAATTCACTCCTGGCTGTAAAATTCAGGGTTCACTGGACTTTTTATTTTCGTGGTAAGGGGCAAACAAATCTTAATCTCTCTACTCTACATTTACAGCCCACTAAGCCCCCTTCTTATCTCCCCCGCCTCAGCCCCTGATTTATTGGCACGCCGCTGCATTTGTAAAACACTTCCATAAAGCAAGAAAGAGAACATTTCCCAAGGACTCCTCCAAAATAAATTCTTTCAGACAGAGAGAAGCTGCTTCATAAATCCCTCTCTTCTCCTTTCTTTGGGTATTTTAGGAAGTGATTTATAAGTGCCACATCACACACACCCCCCCCCCCCCTTCAAAAAATGAGACAATCAGCGGGGGATGAAATGATGTGTTATGAAAATAGGGGTCAGGCAAAGGGGCCATGCTTTAAATGAAGGCAGGGAAAAGAATGTTTCATCTGAAATTGACTCTTTTTTTTCCCTCTTCTTTCTTTTTTTTTTTTTTTTTTCCTTGGTCTCAGAAATGAATGTTTGAATCACCCAACAACCTAAAGAGCCAAGGCAGAGCCCTCAGCACCATTCAATTCCCTCGCAGCGGGCCGGTGGTTCAATATTGATGGGGCAGAAGAGGATAGGTTGCCTTAAACGCATTAACGGTGGGGAGGGGGGGACTGGGAGACACAGCAAGGCTTGGAAAAAAAAGCCTTGGGACTTTCCTAGACGAAGAGCTAATGTCCCATTTAAATATTTAAATATCACCACCTCTCAGGCCGGTTATCTCCTCAGGCAATCAACACCCTGCGCTCTCCAGCCAGCACGCAGCGGGGGCAGGCTCCAGACGCTCTCTTTAAGCAAAATTAACTGGGTGATATCGATGCCAGCCGCTGCAAATCAATGATCTCAGAGGGGAAACAACGTGGCCAACTAACCATGGGGCTAAATCTTGCTAAAGAGGGAAGTGTTATTAAACAGCAGCGGGAATAATTCAATGCCGCTGTCAAAATCAAGTCGCAGCCTGCCCCTTGGTGCTGCTGCTGCTGCTGCTCCAGAGGCCTCGCAAGGTCTAATTAGCCCTGAAGTTTCTTCCCAGAGCTGCACTTCACTTCATTATCCCTGTCCCAGCTGCTCCTCCAGAAGAGTCATTTGAAACCTCACCAGGTATCCCCTTGCCTCGGCGTGAGCCAAGAGGCAATTTGAGTGTGCAAGTGCAAGGGGGTATCTGGTTCCCACCTGAAATCAATAGGCCAGCTTTACCTTCATGGGGCATCCATGCTTCTCCTGCTGAGGCTGCTGGGGACAGCAGGACATAGGGGTGACAGGTTGGGGGCCCATCTCCCAGCAGGAGAAGGGGTGTGGGGTGTAGGAGCTATCAGAATCACAGCAACATTCAGGTTGGAAAAGAGCCTCAGGATCACCAAGTCCAACCACTGACCCTACTCTACAAGGGTCACCCCTAAATCATAGCCCCAAGCACCACATCCAAACCACCTTGGAACACAGCCAGGCTTGGGGACTCAACCACCTCCCTGGGCAGCACATGCCAGTGACTGACCACTCTTATAAACACTGTCAGGGAGGCTGGACTTGAATAGAATAGAATAGAATAGAGTAGAGTAGAATAGAATAGAATAGAATAGAATAGAATAGAATAGAATAGAATAGAATAGAATAGAATAGAATAGAATAGAATTAACCAGGTTGGAAAAGAACTTTGAGATTATCAAATCCAACCTATCACCCAACACCATCTGATCAACTAAACCATGGCACCAAGCAACCCATCCAGGCTCTTCCTAAACACCTCCAGGGATGACGACTCCACCACCTCCCTGGGCAGCACATCCCAATGGCCAATCTTTCTGGGAAGAATTTCTTCCTAACCTCCAGGCTAAACCTCCCCTGGAACAGCCTGAAACTGTGTCCTCTTGTTCTGGTACTTACTGCCTGGGAGAAGAGACCAACCCCCACCTGGCTCCAACCTCCCTTCAGGGAGTTGGAGAGAGCAAGAAGGTCTCCCCTGAGCCTCCTCTTCTCCAGGCTAAACAACCCCAGCTCCCTCAGCCTCTCCTCACAGGGCTGTGCTCCAGACCCCTCCCCAGCTTTGTTGCCCTTCTCTGGGCACCTTCCAACCTCTCAGCATCTTTCCTAAACTGAGGGGCCCAGAACTGGACACAGGACTCAAGGTGTGGCCTAACCAGTGCTGAGCCTGTGTCACTGCCTGGGGTTGCTGTGGCCAATGTGCAGAACCTGTCACTTGGATGTGTTCAATCTCATGCCCTTGGACTCTGCCCATCTGTCCAGCCTGGCAAGGTCCCTCTGCAGAACTCTCTAACCCTCTAACAGATCAACTCCTGCCCCCAGGTTGGTGTCATCTGCACATTTACTGTTGATGGACTCAATGCCCTCGTGCAGATGTCCAGAGGTCCCTCCCAACTCCTAGCATCCCTTGATCCTGTGATCCCGTGATCCCATGAACTAGGGGCTTTGGCAAGTTACCTTCACATAGGGTATGGAGCACATGCACTTTGGTTCAGTGAGAACATGAAGTACACAGATGAAAACCACCTCCCTTCTGCTCTTGGGTGGTTAACAAGGCTCAGGAAGACACCAAACTGGATACATAAAATTGCCACCATGAGCACAGCCACGCAGGTGACAGAAGTGTCTGCTGCCACCCCCAACCTTGGTGGGCAGCAGTGCAGCAAGGCTGGGCTGTGTCACCAGGTCCTCCCAACCCTCAGTCCCAGCATCTCCTCCTTAACACCCTTCTACCTTCAGTTGACTCCTAACTCAAACTACAGAGGGCCTTTAATCAAAGGTAGTAAGAGGAGAGAGTCACTGACCGTGGGGAGCTGGCTGGAGAGAAGATGCCCATCCTGACTCAACATGTTGGAGACCATGATGGCTGGCAGGTCCATGTTCTGGTAGGGGTAGGCTGGTATCAGGCTGTTTGGAGGGAGGCTGTGGCACAGAGAGTGATATCCAGTTTCGTGGTCCACCAAGTGCAGGAGGGAAGGGTCAGGGAGGTTCGGAGGCGTTATGGGAGGGATCTCATAGTCTTCGTTGCTCTCGTTCTGGCCATTGTAGGTCTGAAAGGTGCAAAAGACATTTGGCAACGTGTCACTGCCTTGCTGCCTCAGCAAAGAGCCCTCTGTAGCAAATATAGAAGTACATTTGGGTGAAAATGGTTTTATTTTCATTAAAAAGACATCAACAGTCCCAGGCACCAGCAGGTTGTAGCTAGGTAGGACATGAGACTGAGTGTGGTGTCCACTGGGGGCACAAAGAGTCCTTGCACACCTCAGATCCAGATGGGGCATCCCCACTGCCCTCTTCTCCCATGCTGCACTCCTCTGGCACATCTTTAGCTTGCCAAACACTCAGTAGAACACTCCAGGCTGAGACATTAGACTGAGTGTGGTGTCCACTGGGGACACCATGAGTCCTTCCTTGCACACCTCAGATCCAGATGGGGCATCCCCACTGCCCTCCTCTCCCATGCTGCATCCCTCTGGCACATCTTTAGCTTGCCAAACACTCAGTAGAACTCTCCAGGCTGAGACCACAGCCAGGTGAGCTGTGCCATGAAGCAGCACAGGCATGTCATGGATTCACAGATTCATAGAATGGTTTGAGTTGGAAGGGACATTAAAGAGCATCCAGCTCCAACCTCCCTGCCTTGGGCAGGGACACCTCCTACTACACCAGGCTGCTCAAGACCTGGCCTTGAATCCCTCCAGGGAGGGCACATCCATAACCTTCCTGGGCAACCTGCCTCAGCATTTCACCACCCTCACTCTAAAGAATTTCTTCCTAATCGCCAGCCTAAATCTCCCCAATTCCAGCTCAAAGACCTCAGCACAGCAGAGAGTGACCTGTTGGAGCTGGACCAGAGCAGGACATGGCAATGCTGGGAGGGCTGGAAGCCCTCTGCTGTGAGGCCAAGCTGAGAGAGTTGGGGTTGTTCAACCTATAAAAGTGAAGGCTCCAGGGAGACCTTCTGGTGGCCTTTCAGTGCTTAAAGGGGGTGGTCAGAAAGCTGGGGACAGAGTTTTGAGCAGGGCCTGCTGTGACAGGACAAGGGGTGATGGTTCAAAACTAGAAGAGGGAGATTTAAACTGGAGAGAAGAAAAACATGTTTGACACTGAGGGTGGTGAGACCCTGGCCCAGGTCACCCAGAGAGATGGGAGTTGCCCCATGCCTGGCACCATTCCAGATGAGGTTGTTTGGGGCTCTGAGCAACCTGCTCTGCTTGCAGCTGTCCCTGCTGGCTGCAGGGAGGATGGACTGGGTGATCTGGCCTGCATTAGGAATAGTGTGGCCAGCAGGAGCAGGGAAGTCATTGTGCCCCTGGACTCTGCATTGGTTAGGCCACACCTTGAATCCTGTGTCCAGTTCTGGGCCCCTCACTCTAAGAAGGACATTGAGAGACTTGAAGGTGTCCAGAGAAGGGCAACAAGGCTGGGGAGAGGCTTTAAGCACAGCCCTGTGAGGAGAGGCTGAGGGAGCTGGGGTTGCTTAGCCTGGAGAAGAGGAGGCTCAGGGGAGACCTCATTGCCCTCTACAACTACCCGAAAGGTGGTTGTAGCCAGGAAGGGGTTGGTCTCTTCTCCCAGGCACCCAGCACCAGAACAAGAGGACACAGTCTCAAACTGTGCCAGGGGAGGTTTAGACTCGAGGTGAGGAGGAAGTTCTTCACCGAGCGAGTCGTTCGTCATTGGGATGTGCTGCCCAGGGAGGTGGTGGAGTCCCCATCCCTGGAGGTGTTCAAGAGGGGATTGGATGTGGCACTTGGTGCCATGGTCTAGTCATGGGGTCTGTGTTGATAGGTGGGACTCGATGATCCTCGAGGTCTCTTCCAACCTTAGTTATACTGTGATACTGTGATCTTTAAACGTCTCTTCCCACCCAAAACATTCTAGGATTGCATGATCCTGCAGGAAGGTCACTAGGAAGTCCCCTGGAGCCTTCTCTTCCCCAGGCTGAAGCACACCAACTCTCTCATCCTGCCCTCCCCCAGGAGGGGCCCCAGCTCACTGATAATGGGCTCCAATTTCATTTGGAGAGGCTGGAGGTGCCCCTGACCAGGCAGTGCTGTTGGCACTCCTTCTGCTTCCCGGATTTTCTGCTTGCTTGTTTACTTGCAAACCTTTCCAAGTTAAATGGGGAAAGGAAGATGTTCTTGCACCTGTGCAATCGTTTGCACTTCAGAGCCAAACATATTTGCTTCAGACTGTGAGTGTGAATCCAAAATTATTAATTATCAGCAGAGGCTATAATGAGTCTCTGGCAGAGGAGACCTCTTCTGAACAGCTACTGTTTCACAATACTATTACAGCATTTGAAATTCTGATTAGCCAGGGTATTATCCAGATGGATTTGAAGCTAAATTTCCCAGATCACCTAGTTTCATGCTTGGATTTCGACTTAATACTTGGTTTAAGAGCAAAACCTCAGATGTGTGCAAAACCACTTAAGCACTGCAGGCTTTATTTATCCACTGCCCCGGAGCTCGCACTCAGATTGCTCTCCATTCACCCCAGCCTGCAGGGGGAAAAGCCTTGATAAAAGAAACCCCAGCTTGAACTGGAATGCAGAAGTCAGTGGGAGAGGAGCAGGGAGCAAGGAGTTATCTGTGGAGAGGTGGAAGGGCTCACAGTGGGAGCATTCCATCTCTACCTGGGAGAGATGTGTCCCTGGGGTTGCCAGAGGAGAGGGACTCTCCTTCTCACCCCAAAATGGGGGCTGGAAAAGCCTCACCCTCTGCTAAAGCTAAGCTCCCATTTCTTGCATCTCTTTGTCCCACTGCAAACAGAGATGAGAAAAAAGCAGGGAGAGCACACCATAGACTCATGGAATGGTTGTGGTTGGGAGAGACCTTCAAGATCATCAAGTCCAACTGCCAACCCAGCACTGCCAGGTCACCGCTGAACCATGTCCCTCAGCACCACATCTCCATGGCTTTTCAGTCCCTCTAGGGATGGGGACTCCACCACTGCCCTGAACAGCAGGAGTCTGTCCTATCTTATGTTTGCCAGGGAGGAGTAGAGACAATTTCTGTCCCACTGTGTTTAGGCTGTCTGCCACAATCCTGCTGCAGCTGAGGGAAGGGTCTGCAGTATGCCATGCCCACGTTCCAGGGCTTGACAACCCTTTGGGAGGAAGAAACTGTCTCTCATATCCAACCTAAACCTCCCCTGGGACAACTTGAAGCCATTTCCTCTTGTCCTATCCCACCCAACCCTTCATGTTTCCGAGATTCCCACTGGCTGTAGGGAAATCCAAGTGTTGTAAGAAATCCAAGAGGTAGCCTGGGCTGATAGCTGCTTACCCCTGGCTGTTCAAGGGAAATTCAAGCCCAGCTATTTCCCCAGCCAGCTTCTGTCTGTCTGTGGTATTGCAGGGGGAAAAGGCAGAGGATGTGCACAACAGGAGACAGTTAGATCCCATTTAATACATCTAGCAGCTTGCTTTCTGTTTGGGCTGCACTCCTGGAGGTACATCCATTCTCTCCCAGTGATTTAAGAGGATTTCACTCCATGCTTTGCAGAAAGGGATTTAAATAAATCATTGCACAGCAAACTTGTTCCTCCAACTGGCTTATTTTGGTATCAGGTATACAAGCAAGTGGCTTTGCTGTGCTTAACCAAATTATGTAAAAACCCACTCAAAGTTTCCTAAAGCTCTCTTCAAACCTACAAGCTGCTTGCGCTGCTGCCGCTGCCGCCGAGCAGCTCACTGGAGGGCTTTGAGGTGGTTTTTGCACAGCCCTGCACCGTTCTGCCTCTGTCTTATTCCACCCAGGGAGCAAAACTAAAACAACCCCAAACACACAGCACAAACCACAAGCCAAAAGCCCTGTTGAAATCACAAAGCTCTCCAAACAGCTCCAGCGTTGTGCGGAGGTATCGAAGTGCCAATCAAAGCTGCACACGAGCAGAGGCAGAGCAGCCAACGTCCAAGGCTGGCGATGGGAGCCGGCGCCTGCCGCCCCGGCACCGCCACCAACGTCCCCCTGCCAACCACCTTTATTCTGGTTGTGCCTTAAACAGATTGCTGGGGAGATAAGGAAGGCAGATGAGGCAGATAGCCCCTGGGAAGGGTGGGAAAGGAGGGTGGTTTATTGTTCACACAGGCCGGGCTGCCCTTGGACACATCCGAGGTGATGCCTCGGTGCCCGCCGAGGGTGGCCTCGGAGTGTGGGTGCAGTGCAGAGCAGTAACACCCAACACTCCTTTCCACCCCCATGTGGGCTACCCTGCAGATTATATTTCCTATTCTTATGTTAATTCGAATTAAATTAAGCAGCCAATTATGCTGATACATTACAAATTAGATTAGTGAGCAGCTCTGAACCCATTCATCCCACCAGGACTCCAGAGAAGCTGCTAAAGGGCTGCCCATTACGGGAGACAAAAAGGATCCAGGGTTTTCCACTGTCAAACAGATGACAGTCGTTGTGATTACACATTATGCCTCTTCAAATTACGACACTGGAATCAGCTGGAACGACAAAGCTCTTCCTGCAAGCCCCTCTCCTGGCTCAGGCTGCAGGGCAGCTGGGTGCTGCTTGGGGTAGCAAACCCCTGCCTCTCCCTGCAGTGGGATAGAGCTAAGTGCTCTCAGAGATAGGACAACGACTCTCCTCTGGCCCCCTCCTTACCTTCAGGCCCCTGTGCTTCTCCATGCCCCAGCTGTAGGGGCTGTGCTGCAGGGCAATGTACCCAGAAGGCATGAACCAAGCTGCCCTGAGCACAGACCAGGAGCTGTGCTCCATGCTTGCATAGCCGTGCCACAGAATGGCATTGCAGCAGGTATAACCAAGCTCCAACAACAGCCAAATCATGTCTAAACCCCATCTTTCCTTCTTGAAAGTCATGTTTGAACAGGGGGCCCTGGGTTGTCTCCACCCACCGGCAGATCTGGGTCAGAGGACAGAGGGGTGGAGGGGAGGTTGATGTGGGCACATGTGGAAATGATCCATCTTGCTGTGCTCCTGCCATGAAGCTTCCTCACCACCCTTTCATCATGCTTTGCTGGGCCACAGCTCCCTAGGTTTGCACCTTTGGCACAGGGAAATGTGTAAGGGTCTGCAATGAGGAGAAAGGCTCTAGGTCCCAGCAAGGTGACACCCAAGCCAGGGACAGGACCAAGAGGAGTCAGAGCAAGTGAACACATTAACAGCTGCTCCCTCCTAGCTCACAAGCACAGGGCTGAGGGGCACATTATTTGTTCTCCAGAGGAAGGTCAGCATTGCTGAACCCCTTGGTGGGGCACTGGGTGACCTGCACAGCAAGGTCCCAGTGCCAGAGCTGCAGTGGCACCAGCTGGGACAACCTGTGCTCCCAGAGCACCAGCAGCTCTTGGAGACACCCCATCACGGCCTCTTGCCAATGCTGCTCCTCCAGATGTTCTGGAGAGGGAGATAGGGATGCATGGGAGGCACCCAACCCCCCCAGGATCTGCAGATGACCCACATGGGGAAGGACACAACAGCTTGTGCAGCAGGAGGAGGCTAAGAGGGAGGTCTGGGAAGAAGTGAGGCTGGAAGAGGATTCAGGAGCTGGCAGGAGCAAGTTCCTGTGGGCAGGATGATGGAGAACAGAGAGTGGGACAGCACATTCCTCCAGGGTAGCTTTGGCCAGTGAGGAGGAGCAGAGCTACTGGAGGATGAAGAAGGAGGACAGGAGTGCCTGCTGCTTGCATGCATGCTCCAGCAACAGCAACTGTGCACACCCTGAGCAAATCTGTGCTGACCAGGACCCTGATGCTGCCTCTTTGTGGGTGCAGAAGAAGCAGGAGTTGGAGAAAATTTATTTTACAGGGGAATGAGCTGGTCCCTCTGTCTCCAGTGCCCCAAGCATAGGAAGCCTGAGTTTTAACAGTAAAATTGGATCTTCTTTTACATGGCTGGATTAGCACCTGACTTATAAACTCACCAAGCTGTGGACATCTTCTGAACATGTCCTTAAGCTACAACCAAAAGTTACTGTGGGTCAAGGAGAGAAGCGAGGAGCAACCAGCAGCCAGCAATGAGCAAGGACTGAGCACTTTCACAGAATCCTCTCCCCTTGCTGTAACAGCACAAATGCCCCTCACAAAGGAATAAGGGAGAGAAACAATCCCCCCTTTCTTCTGCTCTTATCAGCAGGCTGCACCAGGCAGCACTGGGGGAAGGCCAGGCAAGAGGTGCTGGAGCCAGAGCTTCTCTGCAGCCCGAGGCTGGTTGGGTTCAGGGCTGCTCTGGGATCAGGCAGCAGGGCAGCTGGAGAGGGCTTCAGCCATGGAGCCTTCTTGTCTGCTTGGAGAAAGCCAGGCCACATCCCTCAGGGTGTTAGGGCCCTCCTGGATGTGTTTGCACCCAACCACCACGCTCTCTCAGACTGGTGGGGTGTGCAGGGATGCGAATGGAGATGCCTATTCCCAGCTCTCACTAATCTATCCAAAGCTTTGGGTCAGATTTGCACCTCTAGCACATGCAGCCTGAGCCCAGATGTTTCTCTGCCTTGCAGTACACACAGCCCAGAGAAGGAGAAGGCTCTCAGGCAGGAGGTGGCTTTGGGGAATCACAGAATCACAGAATCACCAAGGTTGGAAGAGACCTCAAAGATCATAGAATCCAACCTGTCATCACAGACCTCATGACTAGACCATGGCACCAAGTGCCACATCCAATCCCCTCTTGAACACCTCCAGGGATGGGGACTCCACCACCTCCCTGGGCAGCACATTCCAATGGTGAATGACTCTCTCAGTGGAGAACTTTCTCCTCACCTCCAGCCTAAACTTCCTCTGGCAATGGCAGTTGGCTGATTTCTGCTTCAGACTTGGAGCACATCTCAGGGTTATTGACCCCTGAGGCCTCCAGTAGTTTGTTTTTCCTGGGTGCTCTGGGAATAACTTTTCCTGCGTGTCCTTCACCTCTGTGCTGTGAGATGGCCTGATGAGCACGGTGCCCCTGCACCCTGTCTGCCATTAGACTCAAAGCCACAGTCAGTGCTGCTGCTGCTTCAGTTTCACTCCTATGTTGTACCTCCTCTTGAACTGAAAAGAAAGCCAAGCCCCCACCAACCACCCAGCAGCAGAACCATCCAGCCTGACCCCACGTGGCAGTGTTCCCAGCACCCACAGGGAAGAAGAGGCTGCTTTGGATCCATTCACCCTCTCCTGTGCAGTGGCTGGGTGGCTCCCCAAGTGCAGCTGACCTCAGATTAGGAGACATCCAGATACAGAACAGAACAGAATAGAATAGAATAGAATAGAATAGAATTAGCCAGGTTGGAAAAGACCTTCAAGATCATCAAGTCCAACCTATCACCCAACATCATCCAATCAACTAAACCATGGCTCCAAGTGCCTCATCCAGGCTCTTCCTAAACACCTCCAGTGATGGGGACTCCACCACCTCCCTGGGCACCACATCCCAATGGCCAATCTCTCTTGCTGGGAAGAATTTCTTCCTAACCTCCAGGCTAAAACTCCGCTGGCACAGCTTGAGACTGAGTCCTCTTGTTCTGGTGTTGCTTGCCTGGGAGAAGAGACCAACCCCCACCTGGCTCCAACCTCCCTTCAGGGAGTTGGAGAGAGCAAAAAGGTCTCCCCTGAGCCTCCTCTTCTCCAGGCTAAACAACCCCAGCTCCCTCAGCCTCTCCTCACAGGGCTGTGCCCCAGACCCCTCCCCAGCTTTGTTGCCCTTCTCTGGACACCTTCCAGCAGCTGAACATCTTTCCTAAACTGAGGAGCCCAGAACTGGACACAGGACTCAAGGTGTGGCCTAACCAGTGCTGAGTACAGGGCAGAATGACCTCCCTGCTCCTGCTGGCCACACTGTTCCTGATGCAGGCCAGGATGCCATTGGCCTTCTTGGCCACCTGGGCACACTGCTGGCTCATTTTCAGCTGCTGTCAACCAGTACCCCCCAAGTCCCTTTCTGCCTGGCTGCCCTCCAGCCTCTCTAACATCTTAATGCAGGGCAGCTCTTCAGGGACCAGATGTGATTCAGCCAAAGCCATAACCACAGCCACATTTCCAAAGCTGTTACACACCCACCATGCAGGTGATTCAGGAGGAAGCTCCAAGTGTGGAGCACGTCTATAGAGGAAGCTTTCTCCTGCCCTTTCCCCTCCCCTGTCTTTGGGTAAGAAATGCTCCCCAGCTGGCCAGCAGCATCTCTCTGCTGTGCATTGGCATTAATCATGGAGGACACAACTTGCCCAAAGGCCTGGGAAAGCATTCTCCTTGGCAACATGGCAAATGTCCAGTGCCCCCAGCTCTCCTCTGACCCATGCTCTGTGTGATTCTCCAGGAGGATCCAGGAGCTGCAGCCAAGCATCGATCCAGAGCCACATTATTCACAGTGAGGAGGACAGAGATTTGCAGGATTATTGCAGGTAAATATTTGCCCTGTCAAATAACATCCAACAGTAAATAAGAGCCTAAGAGGGAACATTTATTCTTGGTAAGGGACAAGGAAATATGTAGGCTGGTGTGATCCATTCCACCTCAGTCATCCAGGTGACACAAACCACCACAGGCTCTGTGCCACTCCTCACTCACTAACTAGGTTTTGCCTGCAGGAGCTCTCTGCTATAGGAATGTGACCCTCTAGACACTTCAGGGTTTAGATGGGTATGACAGATCAAAGCCAGCCTCAAAAGTCATAGAATGGTTTGGGTTGGAAGGGACCTTCAAGATCATCCAGTTCCAGGCCCCTGACGTGGGCAGGGACACCTCCCAACAGCTCAGGTTGCTCAAGGCTTCATGCAACTGGTCCCTGAACACCTCCAGGGGAGGGACATCCACAACTTTGCTGGGCAACCTGTGCTAGTGTCTCCCCACCCTCACTGTGCAGAACTTCTTCCTCATCTCCAGTCTCAATCTCCCCTTTTCCAGCTCAAAGCCATTGCCCCTGGTCCTACCACTGCAAGCCCTTGTCAAAAGCTGGGGAGTCTGCAGAATGAGGACAAACATAGCTGATTGTGAGGCTGAGAGGTGTGACCAAGGGCTACACCTCGATCAGGGAGGACACAGTAGTTATGGAGTGCTTGTATCACCCCACTGTAGTGAATGATGCTTATGGTCAGGATTGTGCCCCAAACATTTCTAGGATATACTTCTCTGTGTGTTAACCCTCCTTTGTTCCCCCTCCTTTCTGGAGGTGGCAGGGGGGGGATCCTGGCACCACTGAGTCCAGGTAAACAGCCTACCTGGGCTTGGTCTCACCCCTGTGGTACACAAGGGGCAGGCTATATGTTTGTTTCCCTGGGTATAGCATATACTTAGGCTGTATTTGGTAGGTCATTGGTTAATCTTTGTGTTAGCAACAGATGCTCGTTGGACCAGTATTCACTGGGGCAAAGAAAACCTTTGTTTTATTTATTTAGAATAAACCAAACCAGGTTGGAAGAGACCTTCAAGATCATCATGTCCAACCCATCAACCAATTCAACCCACCTAAACAACTAACCCATGGCACCAAGCACCCCATCAAGTCTCCTCCTGAATACCTCCAATGATGGTGACTCCACCAGCTCCTTGGGCATCCCATTCCAATGGGCAATCACTCTCTCTGTATAGAACTTCTTCCTAACATCCAACCTGAACCTCCCCTGATGCAGCCTGAGATTGTGTTCTCTTGTTCTGGTGCTGGCTGCCTGGGAGAAGAGACCAACATCTGCCTGTCTACAACCCCCCTTCAGGTAGTTGTAGAGAGTGATAAGGTCTCCCCTGAGATTCCTCTTCTCCAGGCTAAGCAAGCCCAGGTCCCTCAGCCTCTCCTCACAGGGCTGTGTTCCAAACCCCTCACCAACTTTGTTGCCCTTCTCTGGACTCGTTCCAGCAAGTCAACCTCCTTCCTAAACTGAGGGGCCCAGAACTGGACACAGGACTCGAGGTGTGGCCTGACCAGTGCAGTGTACAGGGGCAGAATGACCTCCCTGCTCCTGCTGGCCACACTTTTCCTGATGCAGGCCAGGATGCCTCTGGCCCTCCTGGCTGCCTGGGCACACTGCAGGCTCATGTTCAGCCTACCATCGACCAGTACCCCCCAGGTCCCTCTCCACCTGGCTGCTCTCCAGCCACTCTGACCCCATCCTGTAGCACTGCATGGGGTTGCTGTGGCCAATGTGCAGTGCCCGGCACTTGGATGTGTTCAATCTCATGCCGTTGGATTGTTTGGTAAATGAGCCCCCCCACATTCCTGTTGGAGCCTGTGTCTGTGTGCGTGCCAGTGCTGTTGTGGTCCACCTTGCCCGGGACTCAAAGCAGCGCTCCAAGAGGCCTCGTGGTCCTTTGCCACCGTCACCCAGCTGCATGCGGTGGCGTGGACAGTCCCCTGTGGGATCAACCACTGGGTGATCCATCGCTGCAGGAGAAAACCTGGTAGCCCGAGTGAACCAGTGTTGCTGACCTGCCACAGCCCCCCTATAGACAACGGAGATTGGAATCAATATGGCTGACCAATATGATCGAGTATTGTTCCTTTATTGTTCCAGTAGTGCAGGCCTATAGTGCAAGTATAGCACAGTAAAGCATAGAAGAAGAAGGGAAAGGAAAGGTAGAAGTGCATAGCAAGGGAACTGCTACAACTTATATAAACTCAGAGAGCCTCGTTGGCATGGCTTCATTGGTTCCCTATGGGTGACCACACATGGCACTGTTATAGATTATTGGCCCAACTACTAATGACACAACGAGGTTGTTGATGCAGGTGCATGTCCTGTTGTCCCAAGATAACTTTCCGTGTTTATTTCATAGTTTCATAGTTTCATAGTTTCATTCAGGGTTGGAAGGGACCACAAGGATCATCTAGTTCCAACCCCCCTGCCATGGGCAGGGACACCCCACACTAGATCAGGCTGGACAGAGCCTCATCCAGCCTGCTCTTAAACGCCCCCAGGGACGGGGCCTCGACCACCTCCCTGGACAACCCATTCCAGGGTTTCACCACTCTCATGGTGAAGAACCTCCTCCTCACATCCAGCCTGAATCTCCCCACCTCCAGCTTCACTCCATTCCCCCTAGTCCTATCACTACCTGATATCCTGAGAAGTCCTTCCCCTGCCTTCCTGTAGGCCCCCTTCAGATACTGGAAGGCGACAATTAGGTCACCTCGGAGCCTTCTCTTCTGCAGACTGAACAGCCCCAACTCCTTCAGTCTGTCCTCATAGGAGAGGTGCTCCAGCCCTCTGATCATCCTCGTGGCCCTTCTCTGGACACGTTCCAGCACCTCCACATCCCTCTTGTTCTAGTTACATGCTGCAGGCACAGCACTGTTTTGCTACACTGCTAGCTGGCTCTGCACTTATGCTGAGCATGGCCTACCACCATGTCAGGCTCTAAGCCTGCACTGCCAGATTGCTCACACTGCTTGTTGCCAGCATTGCCACCCCCCACCCCAAGCGGGGAACCTTTGTATCCTGGGAGGAGCCTGGCTGCAGGCTGGCACAGCCAAGGGGCAACAGGGCATGGGCTGCTGGGGCAGATGGCATCACACCAGGATTTCTGCTACCATGAGAGGTGATATCAGCTCTCAGTAGTTATGCTGCCTGCTCCCAATGTGATGCTTGCCACTGACTCCCACTGGCATGAGGGAGCTGGTGGCTGTCATGAGAAGGGAGAAAAGCAGCAACTTGCTCGTGGGCATGGAGGAAGCCAGGACCTGTGTAACAGGAGGTCTGTGTGTGGGGGGGGTGATGGTGAAAGTGTGAGCTTATGCCTCTAATCAGAGACAGTGCCCTGCTTTGGAGGCTGAGCAACCTGATGGGGTCCCACACTGGCATCCCACACTGATGTCCCATGCTGCTGCCTTGCCTGTAAGGCGGTGCAGCCACGCGGTCAGTGCCATTTCTTGTCTCCTTATTATGGCACATCCGTGCCACATTCTTTGGACTATAAACATCATTAAGGAAAGACTTCACAAAGTTCTCAGCTGGTGAGTAAGCCAAGCCTTCCTTTATAGAGCTTCAGTTAGGGTAGCGTTTAAATTGCTCTGGGTGGAGGGTTGCTGGTCACTGACCAACCCCTCCCCCGCCGCTCTCTGACTCAGTTTTGATTCTAAGTTCTGTGAATCATTTGATTGAAGTGCCCATACATAACTGAATATTGATACCTGTGAAGGCTGACTGTAAATACCCCGTTACTGAGTTTGTATATATATATATATGAATAAACTTAACATATATTTTCATTGATCTATCTGCCGTTCATTTCTGAGGCCATATTCACTACACCCATGAGCAGCAATGGCAATCCTGACCCTCCCACCCAAGCCCAGTTGGACACAGAGATGGCAGCAGGACGTGAGGCCCAAGAGCTGTGCCCCCAAGGAGATTGCTCCTCTCCCATCAGCACAGCTTGGTGAAGGAGCTGCTGCAAAACAGGCAGGAGGTTTGTGGGGTGTCTCAACTGTGCCAAAGCTGGATGGCACATCAGATGGGCTCAGAAGCCAGAGAAGCACGTTGCCTTGTCATGCAGAGACTTTCCCTCTTTCTCTTACACACATATAAAAGTATTCACTATGTGCCAGAGTACCCACAAGCTGCAGGGCGCACCAGGCTGAGAGACAATCTTGGGCCATATAAAGAGGAAAAGAGCCCAGACACAATGAAAAAGATAAAACTGAAGCTCAAGGAGTCACAGAATCAGCCAGGGTGGAAAAGACCTCAGAGATCATCAAGACCTACCTATTACCTAACACCTAACACCTCCTGACAAATAAACCATGGCTCCAAGTGCCACAACCAAGCCTTTTTTGAACACCTCCAGTGATGGTGACTCCACCACCTCCCTGGGCAGCACATTCCAATGGCCAATCTCTCTTTCTGGGGAGAACTTTCTCCTCACCTCCAGCCTAAACTTCTCTGGTGCAGCTTGAGACTGTGTCCTCTTGTTCTGGTGCTGGTTGCCTGGGAGAAAAGACCAACCCTCACCTGGCTACAGCCTCTTTTCAAGAAGCTCTAGAAAGCAATAAGGTCTCCCCTCAGCCTCCTCTTCTCCAGGCTAAACACCCCCAGCTCCTTCAGCTTCTCATAGGGTTTGTGCTCGAGACCTCCCCCCAGCCTCATTGGCCTCGTTGGTAGAGGCAATCTACCTCTCATTTCCTTAGGAGAGAGCAAACTGCTCTCCCACCACACACCTGTCTCACCACAGGCACATGAGGGAAAACTTCTGGAGCCCTAGAGCAGGCTGCTCAGAGAGGTTGTGGAGCTTCCTTCTCTGGAGACTTTCAAGACCCCTCTGGATGCATTCCTGTGTGAGCTGCCATAGGGGATCCTGCCTTTGGCAGGGGGTTGGACTCAATGATCTCCAAAGGTCCCTTCTGACCCCCACTGCTGTGTGATTCTATGATTCCATGACCATGTTTGCATGAAGAGGATTTTGATATATTTCTCCACCACATGAACCACAGAGGCACAGAGCAGCTGCAGGGACAGAATCATTAGTTCAGGTGGCAGGAGAAGGTGGAAGTCACTTGGGGTCAGCAAGGAGAATCCCCTGGTGCTCGCTGCGGGGTGGCTGCCCTGGTGGGGTGGGGGTTGGCACCACATGCCCAGGAGGATGCCAAGGGTGCTGTGCTCATACTTGGGATTCCCAAAGCCCTACGCCAAGAAGTGAAGCTGTGCTGATTTTCCATGTCAGCAGCTTTGAGTCTTAGGGATGGAAGTTGATTTGCCTCATGGTGGCACCCGGAGATCCATCGTGCGAAGAGCAAGGCCAACACATTAGGAGGGGAGGGAAGGATAAATGCTGTGCAGAAAGATTTATTAACAGCCAGTCACAGACAATCTACAAATTGGCTTTCAAATGTTCCCAGCTCCTTTGACACTGATTTTCAGATGTTCAGGATTTTGACTGGGGGGATGTGGTCAAAAAGGAGGAAACAAGTTCCTGCAGCAACACAAGCATGCCCTGGAAGTGCCTGCAAAACACTCAGCAACAGGCAGCCACACTGGGGAGGAGGCTGGGAGCACAGCAGAGCAGCAGGAAAGTTGGGCTCTGCTTCCCTCTGTGCTCCTCTTCCACACCTTCAGGAGTGGGGATGTAAAACCCAACCAGATGTTGGTTCTCCCAGAGAGGAGGCACACACCTCCATGGTCCCTGTTTCTCACCATCTCCCCCAGGTGCAGGCATCACTCTGATGCAGACTCAGAGAACCACAAAATCAGAGAATCATTTTTAAGGTCATCCAGTCCAATCCTTCTCTAACTCTGCCAAGGCTGTTGCTAAACCATGGCCCTCAGCACCACAGCTCTGCCTCTTTGAAACACCTCCAGGGATGGGGATTCAACCATCTTTCTGGGGAGCCTGTTCCAGTGTTTCAGAACCCTTTCAGTGAAGAAGTTTCATGGACTCACTTGTGGCTGTGGCCAGAGGCAACAGCAGTGATGGTCCTTGCCCCTTGCCCTCGGGTATGACCCACCAGGGCTTCTTGGGACTCAGGGTGATGAAGGGACTGGGGGGGAAATCTTCAGAGGAGAGGCTGAAGGAGCTGGGGTTGTTTAGCCTGGAGAAGAGGAGAGTCAGTGAGGGACCATATCACACTTGACAGATACCTGAAGGGAAGTTGTAGTCAGGTGGGGGTCAGGCTCTGCTCCCAGGCAACTTGTGACAAGAGAGAGGAGGGGGTATGGCCTGAAGCTGCACCAGGGGAGGCTTAGGTTGGATGTTGGGAAGCACTTCCTCATGCAAAGGGCAATCAGACACTGGGATGGTCTGCCCAGGGAGGTGGTGGAGTACACCATCCCTGAAGGTGTTTACGGAAGGCTTCGATGTGGCCCTTAGTGCCATGGTCTGGTTGATGTGGTGGTGTTGGGCCATAGGCTGCGCTTGGTCATCTCAGAGGCAGATTCTAGCCTCAATAATTCTGTGATTCTGTGATTCTGCTGCATCCCCTTGGAAGCAAATGGAAGCTTACAGGCAGTTTGTGTGCTGCCCACGCTGCAGCTGTCCTGCAGCACCACATCACCAGGAAAAAAAAGGCTAAAAAGAATAGAATAGAATAGAATAGAATAGAATAGAATAGAATAGAATAGAATAGAATAGAATAGAATAGGAATAGAATTAACCAGGTTGGAAAAGACCTTGAAGATGATCAAATCCAACCTATCACCCAACACCATCTGATCAGCTAAACCATGGCACCAAGTGCCAAATCCAGCCTCTTCCTAAACACCTCCAGGGATGGTGACTCCAACACCTCCCTGGGCAGCACCTTCCAATGGCCAATCTCTCTTGCTGGGAAGAACTTCTTCCTAACATCCAACCTAAACCTCCCCTGGCAAGGCTTGAGACTGTGTCCTCTTATTCTGGTGCTGGGTGCCTCGGAGAAGAGACCAACCCCCACCTGGCTACAACCTCCCTTCAGGAAGTTGGAGAGAGCAAGAAGGTCTCCTCTGAGCCTCCTCTTCTCCAGGCTAAGCAACCCCAGCTCCCTCAGCCTCTCCTCACAGGGCTGTGCTCCAAACCCATCACCTTCTCTGGACACCTTCCAGCAACTCAACATCTTTCCTAAAAAATGGAGTTCATAGAATCATAGAATTGTCAGGGTTGGAAGGGACCTCAAAGACCCTCCAGTTCCAAGCCCCCTGCCATGGGCAGGGATACCTCACACTAGATCAGGTTGCTCAGAGCCAGTTCCCTGACCAATTCAGAGCAAAAGAAATCAGCCCTATTGTAGGCTGTTAAAAATGCTCTGCCTCCTTCTTTCCCCTCCATTTATTCTTATTATTAATATTATTTTTAACCAGTATTTGATCCAGTGTTGGAAAAGGTTTAGAAGACTATAGGAAGATGTAAAAGAGGTTGTTTTCAGATAACTTTGTAGGACTATAGGGAATATTTGCCTTTGCCTTAGTTAGAGAAAGCTATGTTTTGTCTTTGAATCTGAGAGTAATGTAAACACCTAGGAAGTGAAGGAGAGAAGCTTGGCAGAATCTGGTTGGATGTGTTAAAATATTGTTTTGTTATTTTGACCCATTGTATGCCTTAATTACCCCTATGCCAGTAGAAAATGACCAATTGAGATGTGACACCTCTGTCTTCTGAGTCAGGCATCAGCAGATTTGCAGATGACACCAAGTTGGGAGCAGATGTTGGTCAGTTAGAGGGTAGAAAGGCTCTGCAGAGGGACCTCGACCGACTGGACAGATGGGCAGAGTCCAACAGGATGGCATTCAACAAGTCCAAGTGCCAGGTGCTGCACTTTGGCCACAACAACCCCAGGCAGTGCTACAGGCTGGGGTCAGAGTGGCTGAGAGCTCCCAAACAGAGAGGGACCTGGAGGTGTTGATCAACAGCCGCCTGAATATGAGCCAGCAGTGTGCCCAGGTGGCCAAGAGGGCCAATAACATCCTGGCCTGCATTAGGAATAGTGTGGCCAGCAGGAGCAGGGAAGTCATTGTGTCCCTGGACTCAGCACTGGTTAGGCCACACCTGGAGTACTGTGTCCAGTTCTGGGTTCCTCAGTTTAGGAAAGATGTTGAGTTGCTGGAAGGTGTCCAGAGAAGGGCAACAAAGTTGGGGAGGGGTCTGGGGCACAGCCCTGTGAAGAGAGGCTGTGGGAGCTGGGGTTGCTTAGCCTGCAGAAGAGAAGGCTCAGGGGAGACCTTCTTGCTCTCTCCAACTCCCTGAAGGGAGGTTGTAGCCAGGTGGGGGTTGGTCTCTTCCCCCAGGCAAGCAGCACCAGAACAAGAGGACAAAGTCTCAAGCTGCTCCAGGCGAGGTTTAGGCTGGAGGTGAGGAGAAAGTTCTTCACTGAGAGAGTCGTTTGCCATTGGAATGTGCTGCCCAGGGAGGTGGTGGAGTCTCCATCCCTGGAGGTGTTCAAGAGGGGATTGGATGTGGCACTTGGTGCCATGTTCTATTCATGAGGTCTGTGGTGCCAGGTTGGACTCGATGATCTTTGAGGTCTCTTCCAACCTTGGTGACACTGTGACACTGTGATACTGTGATACTGGGATACTAGAGAGCTTTGCTCTATAAGGTAATAAACGTCTGCCTGCTTACATCTTGCCCAGCAAGCATTGCTCTGGGTGTTTAAAACATCTATACTTTTACAATCCAGACCTGGAATCCTGTCAAGAATGGTGGATAGCAGAGAACTCTAACTCTTTGTTATGTGGAGAGTGATTTCCTGAATTCAGTGGGGGGAATGAGAGGCAATCCTGTCAGCCCTCGTCTGCGCTCATAACGACCAGGCCGAATTAATCATCGGGGATAATACTCCCGTGTCAGCCATTCAAGAAGGGGTTTGTTAATAGAATTTTATATGGGTTTTTTTTTCCTGATTCATGTCTTACCCTACATCAGATCCCTGGTAATGCCAGCACTTCTGAAAATCAGTGCAATTATGGCTTTCTTGTTGCCTTGTCATTCTTGCCCTTCCCCCCCCGGTATAAAAATGTCTCCGCAGAAGTCATCTTACTGTACACAAACCAAAATGGAGAACAAAAATATAGCTACAATTAGGCTTGATTCTCTCTCTCTCTCTCTCTTTTTTTTTGGTGCCTAAAGAATTCATATCTTTTTGAGACCATTAATTACAGGCACAACATAAAGCCCACAGCTCATGAGGCGGAGGATGGACTGGATCACAGGTTCACAGGATGTCAGGGGTTGGAAGGGACCCAAAGGGATCACTGAGTCCAACACCCCCCTGCCAGAGCAGGACCATACAATCCAGCTCAGGTCACACAGCAACACATTCAGACAGGCCTTGAAAGTCTGCAAAGGAGAAGACTGCCCCAGTGCTCCATCACTGGTTAGGCCACACCTGGAGTACTGTGTCCAGATCTGAGCGGTTTGGGAAAGATGCTGAGATGCTGGAAGGTGTCCAGAGAAGTGCAACAAAGCTGGGGAGGGGTCTGGGGCACAGCCCTGTGAGGAGAGGCTGAGGGAGCTGGGGTTGCTTAGCCTGGAGAAGAGAAGGCTCAGGGGAGACCTTCTTGCTCTCTCCAACTCCCTGAAGGGAGGTTGTAGCCAGGTGGGGGTTGGTCTCTTCCCCCAGGCAAGCAGCACCAGAACAAGAGGACACAGTCTCAAGCTGTGCCAGGGGAGGTTCAGGCTGGATGTTAGGAAGGAGTTCTTCCCAGCAAGAGAGATTGGCCATGGGAATGTGCTGCCCAGGGAGGTGGTGGAGTCACCATCCCTGGAGGTGTTTAGGAAGAGCCTGGATGAGGCACTTGGTGCCATGGTTTAGTTGATTAGATGCTGCTGGGTGACAGATTGGACTTGATGATCTCTGAGGTCTTTTCCAACCTGGTTAATTCTATGATATGCTATGCTATGCTATGCTATGCTATGCTATGTGATTCTCTCTCTGAGGAGCCTGTTCTAGTGATCTGTGACCCACACAGTAAAGAAGTTCCCCCTTGTGTTGAGGTGGAACCTCCTGTGCTGCAGCTTACATCCATTGCTCCTTGTCCTATCCCAGGGAGCAAGTGAGCAGACCTGTCCCCTCCCTCCTGACCCCTAGCCCTCGGGTATTTATAACCATTCATTAAATCCTCTCTAAGTCTTCTCTTTTCCAGACTAAAGAGCCCAGCTCCCTCAGCCTCTCCTCACCAGGCAGTGCTCAGTCCCCTAATCATCCTTGCAGACTGGTTTCATCACAACACACACCAGTTTTGTCTTAGTTGTCATCCTGCCTTTGATTGCCCTGTGAATTACTGGGGGTGGTGGTGGGGGGTTTGCAGGCATGGAAATGACTGTCCCATAGAGCAAAGGGGGTGGGGGATAGGCAGTAGGCTTTGCAGATCAATTATTGTGTTTATTAAAAATGTGTCTAGGAAAGCCCAGGCAGATCCCCAAGGTCTCTTGCTGAGGAAAATCTCTGGTTCAGGGAAAGGTTACAGTTACCATAAAGGCAGACAGATGCATGCATGGAGAGCAGCAGTGTGCAGCGTGCAAGGGTAGAGAAAGGATTAGGGATGCTGTGTTTATCCTTCCCAGGGAAGAGAGCAAGACAGACCTCCCATTCCCCTGTGACACAGACAAAAATGAGATTTGAAAGTGGTTACCCCCAGGAATAAAGAGGAAGGGAAAAGAATGTAATCCACCTCAGATACCTCAGCCCTTCCTCCTTCCACTGCCAGGCTTCAGCTGCCTCATAGAACCATAGAATGGTTTTGGCTGGAAAAGGTCACAGAGACCAACCCACAGCCTAACACCACCATGGCCATTAAACCATGTCCCAAAGTGCTTTCTTGAACACCCTCAGGAGCTTCTCACAGCCCAGCAAGTCACAGAATCATAGAATTGTTAGGGTTGGAAGGGACCCCAAGGCTCAGCCAGTTCCAACCCTCCTGCCATGGCCAGGG
Source organism: Melanerpes formicivorus (assembly GCF_026170545.1). Taxonomy (NCBI): domain Eukaryota; kingdom Metazoa; phylum Chordata; class Aves; order Piciformes; family Picidae; genus Melanerpes; species Melanerpes formicivorus. The sequence goes on along the minus strand of NW_027142371.1, from coordinate 303,819 downwards.
ACACCTCACACTACAGCAGGTTGCTCACAGCCACATCCAGCCTGGCTGCAAACACCTCCAGGCAGGAGGCTTCCACCACCTCCCTGGGCAACCTGTGCCAGTCTCTCACCACCCTCCTGGGGAACAACTTCTTCCTAACATCCAAGCTGAATCTACCCATTTCCAGTTTTGCTCCCCCAGTCCCATCACTCCCTGACACCCTAAAAAGTACCTTTCCAGGTTTCTTGGAGCCCCCTTCAGATACTGGAAGGCCACAATTAGGTCTCCTGGAAGCCTTCTCTTCTCCAAACTGAACAACCCCATTGCTTCTAGTTCTCTCATTATCTGACAAGTCCCAAAAGAGAGCTCTGCCTGAACCTCCTGGAACAACTCTCCCTCCAGATGCACCTTCTCATCCCACCAAATCCATCCTGGAGAGGAAAGCTCTCAAAGCCACTTGCAGAGCAGAATGGAAGCCTGTGACCATATTACTAGAGCCTGCAGTGACAGGATGAGGGACAATGGCTTCAGACTAGAGCACAGCAGATTTAGATTGAATGTTAGGAACAAGCTCTTCTCTGTGAGGGTGGTGGAACACTGGAACAGGTTGCCCAGGGAGGTGGTTGAGGTCCCTTCCATGAACATAGTCAAGGTGAGGCTGCACAAGGCCTTGGGCAACCTGATCTAGAATCATAGAATCATAGAATCAATAAGGTTGGAAAAGACCTCACAGATCATCAAGTCCAACCTGTCACCCAACACCATCTAATCAACTAAACCATGGCTTCAAGTGCCAAATCCAATCCTTTTTTGAACACCTCCAGGGATGGTGATTCCACCACCTCCCTGGGCAGCACATCCCAATGGCCAATTACTCTTGCTGGGAAGAATTTCTTCCTAACATCCTGCCTAAACCTCCCCTGGAACAGCTTGAGACTGTGTCCTCCTGTTCTGGTGCTGGGTGCCTAGGAGAAGAGACCAAACCCCACCTGGCTATAACCTCCCTGCAGGGAGTTGCAGAGAGCAAGAAGGTCTCCTCTGAACCTCCTCTTCTCCAGGCTCAGAAACCCCAGCTCCCTCAGCCTCTCCTCACAGGGCTGTGCTCCAGACCCCTCCCCAGCTTTGTTGCCCTTCTCTGGACACCTTCCAGCAGCTCAACATCTTTCCTAAACTGAGGATCCCAGAACTGGACACAGGACTCAAGGTGTGGCCTGAGCAGTGCTGAGCACAGGGCAGAATGACTTCCCTGCTCCTGCTGGCCACACTGTTCCTGATGAAGGCCAGGATGCCATTTGCCTTCTTGGCCATCAGGGCACATTGCTGGCTCATGTTCAGTGTGTGTGTGTGCTGCATTTCCCCTTTCATACTAAGGGCCTGGATGCTGTGGTACTGTTCCCTTTTGCGAGGGCTGGGGCAGGGCTGTGGCAAGCAGCAGCTCTGCCATCGTCCCACTATCCCCAGGCTTAATAAGGGCTGGCTTGGGGCCAGATGAGACAAATAAACAGGTTTGTGTATTTATTTCTCCTTTTAAGTGACAGGATAAGGAGGGCCTCAGCCACTCAATCCATTAAGAAGTAACTAGGTGGGCGATCCGGTCCCATTTGTGCAAATGGCTCTGACTCTGGGCCTGCCTGCACAATTTATTAATACTTCATGGTGGGGGGAGGGGGGGGGGAAAGGGAAAAAAAAAATTATTTTAATCTCATAATGGATGATGAGCTGTGAAATTGCTTCTGCAGCAGCTGGGCACCCTGGGGGAGGTGCTAGATTGTACCGCATTATGCAAGCTCTCCCCACATCATCTGCTTTCCTCCTTGCTAATCAGACACGTCAGCTGCTGGGCGATGGGGAGGGCTGGGGAGGGGGCCCCCATTGCTTCTCTTGGATTTTATTACCTTTCCTTTTTAATATGTGTGCTTCCCTTGTCAATTTGCTTTGGGGGTCCCGAGGCTGACTTTGGAAGCACGTGGGCTCAAATCTGAGTGACGCTTTGGGCTTCAAAGGTCTGATCCCTTTGAGGTGTAGGCAAGAGCGCCAAGAGCTGTTACTGTTGAACAGCAGCTCTCTGCTCTGGGCCCATGAGCAGCACCAATACTCCAAGTGAAGTTTTGTTTGGGTGCTAAAAGGGCAGCCTGGGCTTAAGCACTTGGGCAGCAGGTGGGCAAATGCTGCACATAGGATCGTGGAATCATAGCATTGTTTTGGCTGGAAATGACCTTTGAGATCAAGTCCAATCAACAACAATAATTAACTGCCAGGTCACAACTAAACCATGGCCCTCAGCATCATATTTACACAGCTTTTCCCCTGCAGGGATGGGAAGTCCACCACTGCCCTGGGCAGCCTCTTCCAGGAACTGACAGCCCTTTCAGGGAAGAAATTATTCATCATGTCTCAACTCACCACAGCCTTCTGTTCTCCAGACTGCACAACCCCAACTCCCTCAGTCTGTCTCCATAGCAGAGCAGCTCCAGCCCTCTGCTCATCCTTGTGACCCTTCTCTGTATACCTTCCAGCACCTCCAGATCCTTCCTGTAATAGAGGCTCCAGAACTGGACACAGCCAGGCTCTGTTTGGTTTTCTGGGTTGCAGGTGCTCACTGCTGGCTCCTGTTGAGCTTCTCCTCCACCAGCACCCCCAAGGCCTTTTCTTCAGGGCTGCTCTCAAGCCAGTCCCTGCCCAGCCTATATCAGTGCTTGGGATTGCCCTGACCAACTGCAGCACCTTGCATTTGGTCTTGTTGAATGTCATGAGGTTGTCATGGGCCCAGCTCTGCAGCCTGTCCAGGTCCCCTGGATGGATCCTTTCCCTCCAGCTGCACCACACAGCTTGGTGTCATCAGCAAACCTGCTGAGGGTGCACTCAACACCACTGGCCATGACACCAACAAACATGTTAAACAATTCTGGTCCCAGTACTGATCCCTGAGGGACTCAACTTGTTCCTGGCCTCCACTGGGACATAGGCCCATTGACTGTTCTGGGCTCCTCAGTTTAGGAAAGATGTTGAGTTGCTGGAAGGTGTCCAGAGAAGGGCAACAAAGCTGGGGAGGGGTCTGGAGCACAGCCCTGTGAGGAGAGGCTGAGGGAGCTGGGGTTTGCTTGGCCTGGAGAAGAGGAGGCTCAGGGGAGACCTTCTTGCTCTCTCCAACTCCCTGAAGGGTGGTTGTAGCCAGGTGGGCATCTGTCTCTTCTCCCAGGCAACAGTGGCAGGAGAGGACACAGTCTCAAGCTGTGCCAGGGAAGGTTCAGGCTGGATGTTAGAAAGAAATTGTTCCCAGCAAGACATTGGAATGTGCTGCCCAGGAAGGTGGTGGAGTCACCATCCCTGGAGGTGTTTAAAAAGAGCCTGGATGAGACACTTGGTGCCATGGTTTAGTTGATTAGAAGGTGTTAGGTGATAGGTTGGACTTGGTGATTTCAAAGATCTTTTCCAACCTGGTTAACTCTGTGATTCTGTTACAGCCACTTTGGGTGCAGCTGTGATGCCAATTCTTTATCCACTGAGTCCTTCTGGTTCAACTGAAACCAGGTTGGATTAATTTCTTGGAGTGCTTTTTGCTAATTCTTTTCTGCCTGCCCTCCATTGCTGTTTGCAGGCTGCCTTTCTCTCCTGACCTGCTTGCAGTGCATTATCCATCATTATGTAAGCCACCCCTGGGCTCAGTGCGAAACACCCAATTCCAGCAGCCCAACAATGCACTGCTGTGAAGTGCCTGATCTTATTATGCAGGTTCAGAATGCCAGGAGAGAAAAAGAAAAGGCAATTATGGGGGGGAAAAAAGGCTCAAATCATTCCCAGAAATGCATGATCTTCTTGAGCAGAGCATTATCATATTCCTTGGGTTTGCTTCCAAGCAAGAGAGAGGGAAGAGAAGGGAAGGGAAGGGAAGGGAAGGGAAGGGAAGGGAAGGGAAGGGAAGGGAAGGGAAGGGAAGGGAAGGGAAGGGAAGGGAAGGGAAGGGAAGGGAAGGGAAGGGAAGGAAAGGAAAGGAAAGGAAAGGAAAGGAAAGGAAAGGAAAGGAAAGGAAAGGAAAGGAAAGGAAAGGAAAGGAAAGGAAAAGGAAAGGAAAGGAAAGGAAAGGAAAGGAAAGGAAAGGAAAGGAAAGGAAAGGAAAGGAAAGGAAAGGAAAGGAAAGGAAAGGAAAGGAAAGGAAAGGAAAGGAAAGGAAAGGAAAGGAAAGGAAAGGAAAGGAAAGGAAAGGAAAGGAAAGGAAAGGAAAGGAAAGGATTCTATTTTTCTGGCCCACACTGTCTGATTTTAGGCTCCCCTTTGGCTCCCCTCTCACTGGATGTACAGCCACATCAATGCATTTTAAAACCATACAAAAGTAATTTTATAAACCATTTGAAGGAGGCTGATTGTGGGGCAGAAGACAGAGGCTACACTTTGCCATCATGAAGCAGAGCTTGCTCATAGAATCATAGAAGAATCCGGGCTGGAAGGGACCTCCAGAGATCATCCAGATCAAGCCTCCTACAGCCATCAATGCCATCCCCAACTGAGAAGGCTCAGGGGAGACCATATTGCTCTCTACAACTCCCTGAAGGGAGGTTGTAGCCAGGTGGAGGTTGGTGTCTTCTCCCAGCAACCAGCACCAGAACAGGAGGACACAGTCTCAAGCTGCTCCAGGGAAAGTTTAGGCTGGAGGTGAGGAGAAAGTTCTTCCCAGCAAGAGAGATTGGCCATTGGAATTGGACTTGATGTGTTCCTGTGTGATCAGCTCTAGGTGCTCCTGCTCTGAATCATAGAATCACAGAATCAATAAGGTTGGAAAAGACCTCAGAGATCATCAAGTCCAACCTGTCACCCCACACCTCCGGACAACTAAACCATGGCACCAAGTGCCACATCCAATCCCCCTTGAACACCTCCAGGGATGGGGACTCCACCACCTCCCTGGGCAGCACATCCCAATGGCCAATCTCTCTTTCTGGGAAGAACTTTCTCCTCACCTCCAGCCTAAACTTCCCCTGGCACAGCTTGAGACTGTGTCCTCTTGTTCTGGTGCTGGGGGCCTGGGAGAAGAGACCAACCCCGACCTGGCTACAACCTCCCTTCAGGGAGTTGCAGAGAGCAAGAAGGTCTCCCCTGAGCCTCCTCTTCTCCAGGCTAAGCAACCCCAGCTCCCTCAGCCTCTCCTCACAGGGCTGTGCTCCAGACCCCTCCCCAGCTTTGTTGCCCTTCTCTGGACACATTCAAGTGTCTCAATGTCCTCAGTACTCAAGGTGTGGCCTGAGCAGTGCTGAGCACAGGGCAGAATGACTTCCCTGCTCCTGCTGGCCACACTGTTCCTGATGCAGGCCAGGATGCCATTGGCCTTCTTGGCCACCCAGGCACACAGCTGGCTCCCCACTCTGGTGGGGAGGGGTTGGACTAGAGGTGTTGGGTGAGAGGTTGGACTTGATGACCTCTGAGGTCTTTTCCAACCTTACTGATTCTATGACTGGGTGATCTTTCGAGCTCACTTCCAGCCCCTGGCATTCTGTGCTCCTGTGAGTTCACTCAGCTTTCCTTTCTGGGGCCAAAACTCAGTGAGGCAGCACTGAGGTACTGCAGCTTCCTTGGTCTGTGGAGTGAAGATGTAAAGCTGCAGCTGAGGCAGCTCTGATGGCTCTTTGAACATCCTGCTGCAGGAGGGTATCAGATGGCTCAGGCATGTTTCATGTTTAAACTTCCAACGACAAATGCCTTCAGCAAATGTTTTCCCTATCGATTTGGTGCTTCTGAAGCACCTCAGCAGCTGAGAGGCTGCTTCCTTTGCTTTAGCATCTGATTCTGGCAAAATTAAGAACATATCACAGAGACATAGCATCACAGAATCCTTTAGGTTGGAAGAGATCTTTAAGATCATCGAGTCCAAGCATTAACCCAGCACTGCCAGGCTGCCACTACAACAAGTCCCTCATCTGCACAGCTTTTAACTCCCTCCAGGGATGGGGACTCCATCACTGGCCTGGGCAGTCTGGTCCCAGGATTGATAACCCTTTGGGGGAAGAAATTGTTCCTCATGTCATGGAATCATAGAACAATAAGGTTGGAAAAGACCTCAAAGATCATCAAGTCCAAGCTATCACCCAAGACCTCATGACTACCAAACCATGGCTCCAAGTGCCACATCCATTTCCCTCTTGAACACCTCCAGGGATGGGGACTCCATCACCTCCCTGGGCAGCACATCCCAATGGCCAATCTCTCTTGCTGGGAAGAACTTCCCCTGGTGCAGCTTGAGACTGTGTCCTCTTGTTCTGGTGCTGGGTGCCTGGGAGAAGAGACCAACCCCCACCTGGCTACAATCTCCCTTCAGGGAGTTGGAGAGAGCAAGAAGGTCTCCCCTGAGCCTCCTCTTCTCCAGGCTAAGCAACCCCAGCTCCCTCAGCCTCTCCTCACAGGGCTGTGCTCCAGACCCCTCCCCAGCCTTGCTGCCCTTCTCTGGACACCTTCAAGTGTCTCAATGTGCTTCTTAAACTGAGGATCCCAGCACTGGACACAGGACTTGAGGTGTGGCCTAACCAGTGCTGAATACAGGGCACAATGACCAACCTGAACCTCCCCTGGTGCAACTTGAGGCTGTTTCCTCCCATCCTGTTATATGCTCCTTGGGAAGGGAGACTGATCCCCATCTCACTTCAATCTTCTTTCAGGGAGTTGTAGAGAGCCAGAAGGTCTCCTCTCACATCAATGCCTTGTAAAGTTCCACTTTCTCCTTTCCCCTCTCTCCTCTTTATTCCCAAGAGGAGCTTGAAGTCCTTTACCCATCCATCCACTGCAAAACATTTTGGACTGCCAGGAAGCTGCCAGAATGGGGAAAGGAAATACCTGAAATCAGCAGTGCAATAAATCAGCCTCCTACACTATCCTGAAGACCCTCAGCCCCAGAACCTGTCTCCAGCACATGGGAGAAGTGCCAAAGCCACATACCTCTGAGTCAGCTCTGCCAAAGTAAACCTTGAGACGAGAGAGCACGAGCAGCTTCCCAAACTCAGTCTCAGCAACTGGCTTTGGGTGCTGGGCACTGCCTCTGAAGCCAGGGTGTGCAATGTCTGTCTGCAGCTAACCATGCCCTGGGTTTGGCTGGCCAAAGGAGATAGCCCAGATTACCTAGAACTAGGATGCCTCACTCCTTGCAGACCCTCAATATGCAAAGCTCATCGATGTGACAATCCTTGCAGCCCATCAGATGTCAACATAATCATAGAACCATAGAACTGTTGAGGTTGGAAGAGACCCTGGGGCCCATCAAGTCCAACCACTGGCCCAGAGCTTACAATGCCAGCACTGCTGCTAAGCCTCTGCCACTAAACCACATCCCTCAGCACCACACCCATGCCTCTACTAAACACCTCCAGGGATAGGTTGAGGTTGAGGAGGAGGTTCTTCACCATGAGAGTGGTGAAGCCCTGGAATGGGTTGACCAGGGAGGTGGTTGGGGCACCATCCCTGGGGGTGTTTAAGCCCAGGCTGGACGAGGCTCTGGGCAGCCTGATCTAGTGTGGGGTGTCCCTTCCCATGGCAGGGGGGTTGGAACTAGATGATCCTTGTGGTCCCTTCCAACCCTGAATGATACTGTGATACTATAATACTATGATAGTGGCTCCACCACTTCCCTGGACAGCCTGTGCCAGTGCCTGAGAACCCTTGCTGGGAAGAAATATGACTAAAATGGGGCAGATCCTTTCAAGCAAGATTACTTGACTGCAAACTAAGCTTCATCTGCTTTCACCACATGCACAGAGGAGGCTTTTGTGCCTGCAGAGCTCTCCTTGTTCAGGGATGGAGGAACCATGGCACCTCCAGGAGCAGTGACATTAACTGCACCTGCAAGAAGGCATGCAGGTATGCATTAACCACCCCCCTACACACACACAACTTCCCACCACTTGTGTGAGCAAACATCCTGCTGATTTAGAATAGAATCACAGAATGGTTTGAGTTGGAAGGGACCTTGAAGGTCATGCAATTTCAGCCCCCCTGCCACAGGTAGGGACACCCCCCACTAGCCCAGGTTGCTCAAAGCCTCTTCCAGCCTGGTCTTAAACACTTACAGGGATGAGACATCCACAGTTTCTCTGGGCAACCTCTTCCAGTGTCTCACCACCCCAATAGTAGAAATTTTCTTCTCAATGTCCAATCTAAATCTATCCTGCTCTACTTTAAAGCCACCACTACAGGTCCTTATAAAAGATCCCTCTCCATCTTCCTGTACTCTTCAGGTACTGGAAGGCTGCTCTAAGGTCTCCCTAGACCCTTCTCTTCCCCAGGTTGAACAGCCCCAATTCCCTTAGCCTGTCCCCATAGGGAAGTTGCTTCAGCCCTCTGATCATCTTTGTGGCCTCCTGTGGACCCTCTCCAGCTCCAGGTCCTTCTTGTCATGAGGGCACCAGAACTGGAGGCAGTGCTCCAGGTGAGGTCTCACCAGAGCAGAGCAGAGGGGAAGAATCCCCTCCCTCATCCTGCTGGTCTGCAAGTGACCACTGCTGGCTCATGTTGAGCTCCTCATCCACTGCTCATCCCAAGGGAACCTGCCCTGGGCTGAGGGTTGGGTAGGTGAGGACCACACATCTTCCTTTTGATACAAGTGTGGGCTGCCAGGCTTGCAGCATCCAGAGCTGCACAGAGAATCATAGAACCATAGAATCAACCAGGCTGGAAAAGACCTCAAAGATCATCAAGTCCAACCTGTCACCTAATACCTAACACCTCCTGACAACTAAACCATGGCTCCAAGGGACACATCCAATCCTTTCTTGAACACCTTCAGGGATGGGGACTCCACCACCTCCCTGGGCAGCACATTCCAATGGCCAATCTCTCTGTCTGTGAAGAATTTCTTCCTCACCTCCAGCCTAAACTTCCCCTGGCGCAGCTTGAGACTGTGTCCTCTTGTTCTGGTGCTGGTTGCCTGGGAGAAGAGACCAACCCCTTCCTGGCTACAACCACCTACTTGCAGCATCTACTTGCAGCAGTGACCAGCAGCCTCCTCCAGCTGGGTTTGGGGTGCAAACAAGCAGCCTTTGGGTAGTGGCTTCCAAGAGGCACTGGGGATATCTGAAGCCTGGGAGAAAAACAGCTCCTGGAGAGAAAACCAACCTCAGGCATGGGGAGCTGGAGCTCTCAGCCCCATGGAGGTGTCTGCTTTTGTTTAGAACTCATCTGGAATGCTTAAAATAAATCCCCTAAGCTCTCTTCCAGAGACTGATGGCTTTTTCTCTCTCTCTTTTTTTCCCCCTAACCTCTCCTTACTAAACTTTCAGGGGCTATCTTTATTGTTATGTCTAATTTTAGAGAAAACTAACATTTCCTGAGATTCAATTCCCCTCATAATTGTTGGAAGGAAATGAAATTGTCTGCTGTAAACATTCCCTGCATTGTGTGAAAAGGATCTTTATTACAGCCCCCTGGGAATGCCAATGAAATTCCCAATCCAAGCCCTTCCTCACTTCTTTCCTCCTTTTTCTTTGGGGGGTGTGTATGTGTGTGTGTTTTAAGCTCACTCTTTTCTCTTCTCTGCCCATGAATGTCAGCTCAAACATTCTGCAGTCAAGAGATGAGGCCTTCAAATACAGTATCACAGTATCACAGAATCAACAAGGGTGGAAGAGACCTCCAAGATCACCAAGTCCAACCTGTCACCACAGACCTCATGACTAAACCATGGCACCAAGTGCCACATCCAATCCCCTCTTGAACACCTCCAGGGATGGTGACTCCACCACCTCCCTGGGCAGCACATTCCAATGGCCAATCTCTTTCTGTGAAGAACTTTCTCCTCACCTCCAGCCTAAACTTCCCCTGGCACAGCTTGGGACTCTGTCCTCTTGTTCTGGCGCTGGTTGCTTGAGAGAAGAGACCAACTCCTTCCTGGCTACAACCACACTTCAGGTAGTTGTAGAGAGCAATGAGGTCACCCCTGGGCCTCCTCTTCTCCGGGCTAAGCAACCCCAGCTCTCTCAGCCTCTCACACAGTAGAAGGTAGTAGTAGTAGTAGTAGAAGTAGTAGTAGGTTAGGAGAGACCTCAAAGATCATTGAGTCCAACCTGTCACCACAGACCTCATGACTAGACCATGGCACCAAGTGCCACATCCAATCCCCTCTTGAACACCTCCAGGGATGGGGACTCCACCACCTCCCTGGGCAGCACATCCCAATGACCAATGACTCGCTCGGTGAAGAACTTTCTCCTCACCTCCAGCCTAAACTTCCCCTGGTGCAGCTTGAGACTGTGTCCTCTTGTTCTGGTGCTGGTTGCCTGGGAGAAGAGACCAACCCCTTCCCGGCTACAACCACCTTTCAGGTACTTGCAGAGGACAATGGGGTCACCCCTGAGAGTGAGGGGCCCAGAACTGGACACAGGACTCAAGGTGTGGCCTAACCAGTGCAGAGTACAGGGGCACATTGACTTCCCTGCTCCTGCTGGCCACACTATTCCTGATGCAGGCCAGGATGCCATTGGCCCTCTTGGCCACCTGGGCACACTGCTGGCTCATGTTTAGATGCTGTCAATCAGCACCCCCAGGTCCCTCTCTGTTTGGCAGCTCTCAGCCACTCTGACCCCAGCCTGTAGCTCTGCCTGGGGTTGCTGTGGCCAAATTGCAGCCCCTGGCACTTGGATTTGTTGAATGCCATCCTGTTGGACTCTGCCCATCTGTCCAGTCAGTCGAGGTCCTTCTGCAGAGCCTTTCTACCCTCTAACTGACCAACATCTCCTCATAGGGCTTGTGCTGAAAGGGTGGAATAAAGACTTGGGAGCAGCAAGAGCCCTTTCTGCCTTCTCTTTGGGTGCCTCCTATTGCAGCAAATGAAAACCATTCCATCTGCCTGTGCCTGCTCAGAGCTGATGACACAAATCTCATTAGTTTAGGCTGACACATACTCAATACAGCCCATGTACATACAGATATATATATATATATATGTATATGATTTTTTTTCCCTTCTCCCCCTTCCCATTTTATTCCACAGCTGCAAAAATGATACTAAATCTCATCAGATTGGAAGGCAAACTGTGGTCTTGGAACATTTCCCTTTCAGGGGCTTCTATTTATTCAGAATTCAGGAATCATTTTCCAGTAATACAACTATAATTATTCTTAAAGTGTTAGGTTTGAAGGTTTAATAGGAAATACTTGCAAAAAGAAAAAGCTCTCTCTCCCTTTGATAGTTTGTAATCTTCATGGTAATCAGATCAGTTAGCTCCTTCACACAGCAGCCAGGAAAATACAATTTAATATGAAGCTCCTACTCTTCACTCATGTTTTAATTAAAGTAATAAAAGCCAAGGCCTGTTTTGCCCTTTGCAGGGTGCACAGATGCATGGACCTGAGCTCTGCAGCAGCAGCTCAGATGCTTCTGATGGCTGCTGATGGATTTCCTGTTGGGAGAGGAATTTAATTCAGCCCTGCTCAGAGGCTGCAGATGATGAAAGTGGTGTCAGTGACAAGCAAGACCTGGCATGGTCCTTGGGAGAGTCCTGATAGGGGTGATCAGAGAATCATAGGATGGTCTGGATTGGGAGGGGCCTCTGAAGGTCATCCAGTCCAACCCCCTTTGCAGTCAGCAGGGACATCCTCAACTAGATCAGGCTGCCCAGAGCCCTTTCGAGCCCCACTTTGAATATGGCCAGGGGTGGGACCTCAGCCACCTCCCTGGGAAACCTATTCCAGTGTTCCACCACCCTCATGGTACAGAACTTGTTCCTAACATTCGATCTAAATCCTCTCTAGTTTGAAGCCATTGCCCCTGGTCCTGTCCCTGCAGGCCTTTGCAAACAGTCTCTCTCCATCCTTCTTGTAGCTCCCTCCAGGTACTGGCAGGCTGCTATTAGGTCTCCCTGGAGCCTTCTCTTCTCCAGGCTGAACACCCCCAGCTCCCTCAGCCTGTCCTCATATCAGAGGTGCTCCAACCCCCTGACCATTTTTGTGGCCCTCTTCTGGACCCTTTCCATCAAGTCCATGTCCTTCCTGGATTGAGCTCTCTGGACCTGGATGCAATACTCCAGGTGAGGTCTCAGCAGAGCAGAGCAAAGTGGCAGGGTGATGGGTGCTCAGGGTCAGCTCTGCCACCTTCCATCCTGCTAGCAGGAGCTAAGACTGCTGTGATAGTGCTCTTCAGCTGGGTCCAATGCCAGAGATGTCTCCCTGTGAAGGACTAGCACACCTCTGCTTTTTCATTCCCATCACAGACCTGACCAGCCTGGTCTGGTGCCTCACCAGCCTGGGGCACTGCCAGAGAGGTTATGGAGTCTCTGTCTCTGGAGGCATTCCGAACCCACCTGGGTGATTTACTCTAGGTGATCCTGCTCTAGCAGGGAGGTTGGACTAGAGGATCTTCAGAGGTCCCTTCCACTGCCCACTGTTCTGTGACTCTGTGATTCTATGAAATCTCTAAGCATTCTCCAAAGCAGTAGAACCACATAGGACTGGTGGCACAGAATCTTTCCCTCCTGGGTAACTGCAGTGCTCACTCCCACCCATGGCACCCCATCATATGCTCACCTTCTCCCCAGTTCCCTGGAACCCCAAACTCCCCTCTCCCAGGCACCCATGGTGCATGCTCCCTGTCCTGGGTATGGACCAGACTGCTCCACCCAGGCTACCCATGGCATCCATGCTCCCCTGGCCAGCTGCTCCCACTCTGAGGTGCTTGGGCAGTGAAGGGCAGTATCCAGGTGTCTACTGAACAAATCACAGCATCCCAGTGGGATGGGGGTTGGAAGGGACCCCTGGAGATCACCCAGTCCAACCCCCCAGGGTCACTCACAACAGCTTGCCCAGGATCACACTGTCCAGGTAGGTTTCTAATCTCTCCAGAGAAAGAGACTCCACATCCTCTCTGGGCAACCTGCTCCAGGGCTCCAGCAGTCTCACAGCAAGGAGTTTCCCCCACCCCACCCCCATGTTCAGATAGAACCTCCTGGGTTCCAGTTTGTGCCTGTTGCCCCTTGCCTTGTCACTGGGCACCACTGCAGAGAGCCTGGCCCCATCCTGTTGCCTCCACCCTACAGCTATTGATCAGCATTGATCAGATCCCCTCTCAGGCTGCTCTTCTCCAGGCTTAACAGCCCCAGGGCTTTCAGCCCTTCCTCCTCACAGAGATGCTGCAGGCCTCTCAGCATCTATGAAGCTTCCACTGGACTCTCTCTAGAAGTTCCTTGTCTCTCTTGAACTGGGGAGCACAGAACCGGACCCAGGACTCCAGCTGTGGCCTCACCAAGGCAGACTAGAGAGGGAGGAAAACCTCCCTTAAGCTGCTGGTCATGTTCTTCTGAATGCACCCCAGGACACCATTGGCCTTGTCCCACAAGAGCACATTGCTGGCTCCCAGTGAACTTTCCCACCAGGTCCTTCTCCACAGAGCTGCTTCCCAGCAGGTCACCCCTCACCTGTATTGCTGCAGGAGTTCTTCCTCCACAGGTGCAGGACCCTCCACTTGCCCTTATGAGGTTTCACAGAATCACCAAGGTTGGAAGAGACCTCAAAGATCATCAAGTCCAACCTGTCACCACAGACCCCATGACTAACCCATGGCACCAAGTGCCACATCCAATCCTCTCTTGAACACCTGCAGGGATGGGGACTCCACCACCTCCCTGGGCAGCACATCCCAATGGCTAACAACTCTCTCTGGGGAGAACTTTCTCCTCACCTTGAGCCTAAACTTCCCCTGGTGCAGCTTGAGACTGTGTCCTCTTGTTCTGGTGCTGGTTGCCTGGGAGAAGAGACCAACCCCCACCTGGCTACAAGTTTCCCTCCACCCTCTCCATCAACTCATGCTCTCCAGGTCTTGCTGAATGACAGCACAGCCTGATGTGATTTCTGCCACCCATCCCAGTCTGTCATCATCAGCAAGCTTGTTAAGGGTACACATGTAGCTGGAGCAGCTGCAGAAGACCTAACCCAACAGACCTGTTGCATGCAGGCACCTGCCCAGCCCATTCTTCTGGGCTAGCTCCCCACAAGGTCCCACCACTTAGTATCATAGTATCATAGTATCAGTCAGGTTGGAAGGGACCACAAGGATCAGCTAGCTCCAACCCCCCTGCCATGGGCAGGGACACCCCACACTAGAGCAGCCTGGCCAGAGCCTCCTCCAGCCTGGGCTTAAACACCTCCAGGGACAGGGCCCCAACCACCTCCCTGGTCAACCCATTCCAGGGCTTCACCACTCTCATGGGGAAGAACTTCCTCCTCACCTCCAGCCTGAATCTCCCCACCTCCAGCTTCATTCCATTCCCCCTAGTCCTATCACTACCTGCACTTCCTTGGTGCAGTGAGGGGCTGGGTACCATTTCACACCTGCAGGATGCCAGAGCAGTGCATGGACACCAGTTTGGGTCTGGTGTTCTGCCCAGCCTCAGGAGTGAGTAGAGGTTAGAGTGAACTCCTGACTTGGGGCACAAGGAGCTGGATGGCCACAGTCTGGATTCACAACCCTCATCATCCTCCAGTACCTCCAGAGCTCCAAGCTGCTGTGCTGAGCAGGTTAGGCTGTCCTGGGGCTGGGACTGAGCCCAAGCCAGCACATGCCCAGGGTAGCCCCAGAGCTGACACAGAGTGAAGGGCTTGTTCTGCAGCTGGCCAAGGCAATGGAGGGGGTCTTCCTTTGTACACAGACCTTCATCCAAACCCTGAAGTGGAAAACAACTCTTTCCTGCTGGAAGCAAGTGGCTCTCCAGTTAATCACCCTGTTGTGACAGGAGACCCAAACAGCGTCCCGGTGAGAAGAGAAGCAGCAATCCATCAGCTGGGGAAGGAAATCCCCAGAGCAAGAGGCTGGCTTGGATTTGTTCCTATTCCTGCAGCCCACGGTGCAGCATTTCCACAAATAAACAACATTTCCCAAGGCCATTCCCCAGAGCTCCATCACAGGAGCAAAGCAACCTCTGCAGCCTGAAGGAGACTTAGAGGGGACCTTCTCCCTCTCTACAACCACCTAAAAGGAAGTTGTAGTCAGGTGGGGGTCAGGCTCTTCTCCTAGGCAACTTGTGACAGGACAAGAGGCCATGGCCTGAAGCAGTGCCAGGGAAGGTTTAGGTTGGATATTAGGAAGCACTTCCTCATGGGAAGGCTGATTAGGCACTGGTAGTGGAGTCACCATCCCTGGAGGTCTGTAAGAAAAGCTTGGATGTGGCACTTGGTGGCAATGGCTTAGCTGATGTGGTGGTGGTGGGTCATAGGCTGGACTTGGTGATCTCAGAGGTCTTTTCCAGCCCCAGTAATTCTGTACTTTTGTGATTCTGTGCAGGAGCTGGAGCCAAACCCCACTCAGAAGAAAAGGTTCCTCATCACAGCTCCTGGCCAGTGATTCTCAGAGCTCAGATGCAGAGCCCTGGCTGCCCACCACACTGTGAGGAGTCAGTGCAGTGTAGGGAGCTGCAGGACCTGATGGCACAAAGAGCTGCTGCAGAAAGGCTCTGGAATTGCCTGTACCTGAAGTGACAGCTACCACTCAAGGACAAGCCAGCACCCTGCCAGCAGCAGCAGCTGACAATAGAATAGAATAGAATAGAACAGAATAGAATAGACCAGTTTGGAAGAGACCTTCAAGATCATCACGTCCAACCCATCAACCAATCCAACACCATCCAATCAACTAAACCATGGCACCAAGCACCCCATCAAGTCTCCTCCTGAACACCTCCAGGGATGGTGACTCCACCACCTCCCTGGGAAGCACATTCCAATGGGCAATCACTCTCTCTGTGTGGAACTTTTTCCTAACATCCAGCCTAAACCTCCCCTGGCACAGCTTGAGACTGTGTCCTCTTGTTCTGCTGCTGGTTGCCTGGGAGAAGAGACCAACATCCCCCTGTCTACAACCTCATTTCAGGTAGTTGTAGAGAGCAATAATGTCACCCCTCAGCTTCCTCTTCTCCAGGCTAAGCAACCCCAGCTCCCTCAGCCTCTCCTCATAGGGCTGTGTTCCAAACCCCTCACCAACTTTGTTGCTCTTCTCTGGACTCATTCCAGCAAGTCAACCTCCTTCCTAAACTGAGGGGCCCAGAACTGGACACAGGACTCAAGGTGTGGCCTAACCAATGCAGTGTACAGGGGCAGAATGACCTCCCTGCTCCTGCTGGCCACACTGTTCCTGCTGCAGGCCAGGATGCCATTGGCCCTCTTGGCTGCTTGGGCACACTGCAGGCTCATGTTCAGCCTGCCATCAACCAGCACCCTCAGGTCCCTCTCTGCCTGGCTGCTCTCAGCCACTCTGACCCCAGCCTGTAGCACTGCCTGGGGTTGCTGTGGCCAATGTGCAGAACCTGGCACTTGGATGTGTTCAGTCTCCTGCCCTTGGCCTCTGCCCATCTGTCCAGCCTGTCCAGGTCCCTCTGCAGAGCCTCTCCACCCTCCAGCAGATCACCTCCTGCCCCCAGCTTGGTGTCATCTGCAAATTTACTGCTGATGGACTCAATGCCCTCATCCAGATCATCAATGAAGATGTTAAAGAGCACAGGGCCCAGCACTGATCCCTGGGGCACACCACTGGTGCCTGGCTGCCAGCTGGCTGTGGCACCATTCACCACCACTCTCTGGGCTCAGCCTCCAGCCAGTTCCTAACCCAGCTCAGAGTGCTGCTGTCCAAGCCAGGGGCTGACAACTTGGCCAGGAGTTTGCTGTGGGGGATGGTGTCAAAGGCCTTGCTGAGGTCCAGGTAGACCACATCCACAGCCTGCCCCACATCCACCAGGTGGGTCACCTGATCATAGAAGGAGATCAGGTTGGTCAGGCAGGACCTGCCCTTCCTACATCCATGCTGGCTAGGCCTGATCCCTTGGCCATCCTGTAAGTGCTGTGTGATTGCACTCAGGATGCCCTGTTCCATGATCTTGCCTGGCACTGAGGTCAGGGTGACAGGCCTATCATTCCCTGGCTCATCCAACCGGCCCTGCTTGTGGAAGGGCACCACGTTGGGCAGCTTCCAGTCCTCTGGGACCCCTCCAGTCAGCCAGGACTGTTGAAAAATGATGGAGAGTGGCTTGGCCAGCTCATCTGCCAACTCTCTCAGAACCCCAGGATGTATCCCATCCAGTCCCATGGACTTGTGGGGATCCAAGCTGCTGAGGAGAGCTCCAACTACCTGCTCCTGGAACACAGGGAAACTATGCTGCTCCCTGGCTCCTTCTGCCAGCTCTGCAGGTCAGCAGGGGCACCAGCAGGGTGTTGTGCAGAACTTCTCCTGATGTCAACCTTAATCTATGCTGCTCCAGCCTGAAACCATTGCCCCTTGTCCCTTGCATCATGAGTTTATTTAATCACTCCAGCCAAGCTTTCACCAGCAGCAGGAGCTGCTCTTGCTATGACTGCCACAACTGCACTGTTCAAAAATGTCACTGTCACACAGGAGTTCAGTTCATGCAAAATTCACGAGCCTGGATCAGCAGCTGTAGTTGTGCTCTCCTCCAAAACCAAGCCTGGAAGGCTTTCCATGAGCTGCTGATTAACATAAATGACATGCAGCACTCTATTGTTCATTCTAAAAGAGTCCAGGAGAGTCTTCCTGGGGCCTCTGCTGAGAAAGGCTTTTAATACCTATCAATGTCTCCCCCCTACTTTTTTATTCTCCAGCACAACAGATGACATTATGAAGGTATTACTCCACGAGCAGCAGGGAGAGAGCAAAATCTGTACCTCAGCCTGGGTGCTCCTGGCTTCACCAGCACTGCCAGCCCCTGCTCAGTCCTCTCTTTCACCTCAGAGTCCTCACGAAGCTCTCACTCCTCTTCACTAGAGGTGATAGCATTCAACAAGTCCAAGTGCCAGGTGCTGCTCTTTGGCTACAACAACCCCATGCAGTGCTACAGGCTGGGGTGAGAGTGGCTGAAGAGCAGCCAGGCAGAAAGGGACCTGTGGGTACTGGTTGACAGTAGCAGAACATGAGACAGCAGTGTGCCCAGGTGGCCAAGAAGGCCAATGGCATCCTGGGCCTGCATTAGGAACGGTGTGGCCAGCAGGAGCAGGGAAGTCATTCTGCCCTGTGCTCAGCACTGGTTAGGCCACATCTTGAGTCCTGTGTCCAGTGCTGGGCTCCTCAGTTTAAGAAGGACATTGAGAGACTTGAAGGTGTCCAGAGAAGGGCAAGCAGGCTGGGGAGGAGTCTGGAGCACAGCCCTGTGAGGAGAGGCTGAGGGAGCTGGGGTTGTTTAGCCTGGAGAAGAGGAAGCTCAGGGGAGACCTTCTTGCTCTCTACAACTCCCTGAAAGGAAGTTGCAGCCAGGTGGGGGTTGGTCTCTTTTCCCAGGAAATCAGCACCAGAACAAGAGGACACAGTCTCAAGCTGTGCCAGGGGAGGTTTAGGCTGGAGGTGAAGAAAAAGTTCTTCCTAGAGAGAGTTTTTAGCCACTGGAATGTGCTGCCCATGGAGGTGGTGGAGTCCCCATCCCTGGAGGTGTTCAAAAAGGGATTGGATGTGGCACTTGGAGCCATGGTTTAGTTGTCAGGAGGTGTTGGGTGACAGGTTGGACTTGATGATCTTTGAGGTCTTTTCCAACCTTATTGATTCTATGATGCTCTATCTATGTTCAACTGATATTTGCCATCATTGTGAAGGTACTGGGGAGTCATCACTTCTTGAAGGTTTACTCAGGCCCAGCGGTGGTTGGCTCTAGACTTCAAAAACACAAACTGTGTGCAGTCTGGAAGAGACCAGGAGGCTGTGCAGAGGCAGCAGGGTGAAGCCCAGAGAACACAAGTGTGGCATTTTTGAGGCTCTCATTACAAGAAAGGCGTTGAGGTGCTGGAGAGGGTACAGAGAAGGGCTACAAAGCTGGTGAAGGGTCTGGAGGAGAGGTCTGCTGAGGAGCAGCTGAGAGGATTGGAGTTATTTAGACTGGAGAAAGGGAGGCTGAGAGGAGACCTCATTGCTCTCTACAACTTGAGCAGAGAGCCAGGAGGTGGTTGGTCTGCTCAAACAAGTAACAGGTGACATAACAAGAGGAAATGGCCTCAAGTTGCACCAGGGGAGGTTCAGGTTGGACATTAGGAAGAATTTCTTCACTGAAAGAGTTCTCAGGCATTGGAACAGGCTGCCCAGGGAGGTGGTGGAGTCCCCATCTCTGGAGGTATTTTAAGAGTTGTGTAGCTGTGGTGCTTAGGGATATGGTTAGTCAGTGTTAGGTTAATGATTGGACTCCATGACTTAAAGGTCACAGTATCACTAAGGTTGGAAGAGACTTCAAAGGTCATCGAGTCCAACCTGTCACCACAGACCTCATGACTAAACCATGGCACCAAGTGCCACATCCAATACCCTCTTGAACACCTCCAGGAATGGTGACTCCACCATCTCCCTGGGCAGCACTTTCCAATGGCCAATTAATCTTTCTGGGAAGAACTTTCTCCTCACCTCCAACCTAAACTTCTCCTGGCGCAGCTTGAGTCTGTGTCCTCTTGTTCTGGTGCTGGTTGCCTGGGAGAAGAGACCAATCCCCACCTGGCTACAACCTCCATTCAGATAGTTGTAAACAGCAAGCCTCCTCTTCTCCAGGCTAAGCAACCCCTGCACCTGGCACTTGGACTTGTTGAATGCCATCCTGTTGGGCTCTGCCCATCTGTCCACTTGGTTGAGGTCCCTCTGCAGAGCTCTCCTACCCTCTAACTGACCAACATCTGCTCCCAACTTGGTGTCATCTGCAAATTTGCTGCTGGCTGACTCAATGCCCTCATCCAGATCATCAATGAAGTTGTTAAAGAGGATGGGGCCCAGCACTGATCCCTGGGGGACTCCACTACTGACTGACCGCCAGCTGGCTGTGGCACCATTCACCACCACTCTCTGGGCTCAGCCCTCCAGCCAGTTCCTAACCCAGCTCAGAGTGCTGCTGTCCAAGCCATGAGCTGACAGCTTAGCCAGTAGTTTGGTGTGGGGGACAGTGTCAAAGACCTTGCTGAAGTCCAGACAGACCACATCCAATCTTTTCCAATCTAGGCAGTTCTGTACTTCAGTGAAATACACCAGTGCCAGAGCTCTCCATGCCTAGGGAGAGGTTCCCCCGGTTTTAAACCCTTCCACTTAAATCAGTGATCTTCTCTCACACTGTCTTATTACCATCAGTTCCTGAGATCAAGCCACTCAGTCACCCAAATCAATGGATTATGACCATGAGAAATGGCTCCTGAAAATGAAAAGGAAGAGAAGTTTCTTCATCTGCAGAGACTGCTCAGACTCCTTATACATGAAAAGTTCCTTCAGGCACTTGAGTGAAAATTGCCCAAAGAACAACCTGATGGTGGCCTCCAATTTGAACTCCACCCCTCTGTTGTGCAGCCTTTACTATAACAAGGCTCAAGAGAGGGATCAACCCAAGGTATTGCTCAACCACATGGATGCTCTTCTGGCTTCTTCCAGCCTTTCTTCTGGACTAAACCCAGGTCTGACACAGCAGCTGTGGTGACCATGTTGCACCTCATTAACTTCAGGGACAAATAAACTGCTGGAAACTCCTCCAAACTCATGCATCCTGCTAGGTCAGAGACCAACCAACAGGAGAACCTGTTACACACTTTCCTGCCAGTGACAGAGCATGTCTACCAAAGCCACTCATGAAGGGAAAACCAAAGTCCACATCAGTCCTGTTTTAGAGCTTCCTCCTGTGGAGGACAAGCAAGAAAAAGGGAAGGATGACCACATCTTCATTAGCAGCACTCATGCTGCCTGGAGCTCTACAGTCACAGAATCACAGAAACATTCAGGTTGGAAAAAACCCTCAGGGTCACCAAGTTCAACAGAGAACCCTACTCTGCAAGGGTCACCCCTAAATAATATCCCCAAGCACCACATCCAAACCACTTTGAAACACAGCCAGGGTTGGGGACTCCACCACCTCCCTGGGCAGCCTGCTCCAATGTCTGACCATTCTTGCTGTGAAAAAATGTTTCCTAATGGCCAGTCTAAACCTCCCCAGTGGCAGCTTGAGGCCATTCCCTCATGTTCTATCACTTATTACCTGTGAGAAGAGACCAACTTCTCTACAATGTCCTTTCAGGTAGTTGCAGACAGCAATGATGTCTCCCCTCAGCCTCCCCTTTTCCAAACTAACCATCCCCAGCTCCTTCAGTTGTCCTTCATCATAGTGTCATAGTATCAGTCAGGGTTGGAAGGGACCACAAGGATCATCCAGTTCCAACCCCCCTGCCATGGGCAGGGACACCCCACACTAGATCAGGCTGCCCAGAGCCTCATCCAGCCTGGGCTTAAACACCTCCAGGGACAGGGCCCCAACCACCTCCCTGCACAACCCATTCCAGGGCTTCACCACTCTCATGGGGAAGAACTTCCTCCTCACCTCCAACCTGAATCTCCCCACCTCTAGCTTCATTCCATTCCCCCTAGTCCTATCACTACCTGAGATCCTGAGCAGTCCCTCCCCAGCCTTCCTGTAGCCCCCTTCAGATACTGGAAGGTCACAATTAGGTCACCTTGGATTTCTTCTCCAGGTCCTTCACAGCTTCCTTGCCCTCCTCTGCCCAGGCTCCAGCACATCCACATCTCTCTTCACAGTATCACAGTATCACTAAGGTTGGAAGAGACCTCAAAGATCATCAAGTCCAACCTGTCACCACAGACCTCATGACTAGACCATGGCACCAAGTGCCACATCCAATCCCCTCTTGAACACCTCCAGGGATGGGGACTCCACCACCTCCCTGGGCAGCACATCCCAATGACGAATGACACCCTCAGTGAAGAACTTTCTCATCACCTCCAGCCTCAACTTCCCCTGGCACAGTTTGAGACTGTGTCCTCTTGTTCTGGTGCTGGTTGCCTGGGAGAAGAGACCAACCCCCAAGTGGCTACAACCTCCCTTCAGGTACTTGTAGAGAGCAATGAGGTCACCCCTGAGCCTCCTCTTCTCCAGGCTAAACAATCCCAGCTCCCTCAGCCTCTCCTCACAGGGCTGTGCTCAAGGCCTCTCCCCAGCCTTGTTGCCCTTCTCTGGACACCTTTAAGTCTCTCAATGTCCTTCTTAAACTGAGGAGCCCAGAACTGGACACAGGACTCCAGGTGTGGCCTAACCAGTGCAGTGTACAGGGGCACAATGACTTCCCTGCTCCTGCTGGCCACACTGTTCCTAATGCAGGCCCAGGATGCCATTGGCCTTCTTGGCCACCTGGGCACACTGCTGGCTCATGTTTAGCCTACAGTCAGTCAGCCTTTTTTATGGAGGTGCCCAAAACTGAACACAACACTGAAGGTGTGGCCTCCCCAGAGCTGAGGACAAGAGGACAATCCCCTCCCTGCTCCTGCTGGACACAGCATTTCTAATCCAAGACATTGTGTCCTGGCTCTGTGGTCTCCAGAGAGGAAGAGGACCCTCTCCACACCCCCCCACCCCACATGGCTCTGCCCCAGCCCCAGCCCCAGGTTTTTTTTTCCCAACTGTTGACGTTTCGCTGCAATTCAGCCGAGACGGGTGGGAGGCCCGGGAGGTGGGAGGACAGCACGTCTGCCAGTGTTATGACAAGGTTTGATGGCACATTTTCTAGCAAGAGGCTGCCAAGATGAGCTCTGTCTAGTCTGGAGCCTTCTCAGGAGGAGAGGCAGGCACCGGAGCCTCCCGCGCCGTCATTAATCCCTAATTAGGGCTGCGGTTTGCTTCGCTGCGCTACTGCTTATTTACCAACCAGCCCTCGGTTGTGCCATCCAGCCCCCTCTGAGCAGCAAGCCCATTGTTATGCTCCAAAAAAAAAGAGATGAACATTCTAAATGTTATTTATGATTTGATAAACCTTGTGCAACCCTGAATGAGGACATTAAATGGCAAGAACACTACTTCAAAATCCCATTTTAAATAAGTCACCCGGACAGCTGTGCCTTTATAAAACACATTAGAGTGGCACTCAGAGCACATATGGCTCAGGGATATATACAAATTATACAATTTCTGTCATTCTATCAAATAAGAGGCACGTTTTTGACCCCAGAAATGAGTCAAATGTAAGTTGTAATTCAAGCCCCACCGGAGGCCCCGCTGGTAATGGATCCTGACGGCTGATCAAAGAGCCCTGACCATTTGACCCACCAGATCAGCGACTCACTGTATCTATTATGGCTAATACAGAGCTGGGCTGGAAGATGTATGGAGATAAACAGATAAAGGGCAAAAGATACAGCAGATAAAAGTTTGATTTATACACAGCCGAGCCCAGGGGTCCACAGGCAGATGGAGTTCAGGTGCAGAGAGAGGGGCAGGAGTGTGTAACCCACAGGAATGCTGGTGTAGGGACACATGTGAAGTTGGATGCAGGGCATGTGTGTGTGCATGTGGCTCATAGAATCATTAAGGTTGGAGAATACAGAATACAGAACTGACCAGGTTGGAAAGGACCTTCAAGATCATCAAGTCCAACCTATCACCCAACACCTTCTAATCAACTAAACCATGGCACCAAGTGCCTCATCCAGTCTCTTCTTAAACACCTCCAGGGATGGTGACTCCACCACCTCCCTGGAAAGCACATTCCAGTGGCTAAAAACTCTCTCTGGGAAGAACTTTCTCCTCACCTCCAGCCTAAAGCTGGAGCTGGGGTTGCTTAGCCTGCAGAAGAGAAGGCTCAGGGGAGACCTTCTTGCTCTCTCCAACTCCCTGAAGGGAGGTTGTAGCCAGGTGGGGGTTGGTCTCTTCTCTCAGGCAACCAGCACCAGAACAAGAGGAGACAGTCTCAAGCTGTGCCAGGGGAGGTTTAGGCTGGAGGTGAGGAGAAAGTTCTTCACTGAGAGATTCGTTAGCCATTGGAATGTGCTGCCCAGGGAGGTGGTGGAGTCCTCATCCCTGGAGGTGTTCAAAATGGATTGGATGTGGCACTTGGAGTCATGGTTTAGTTGTCAGGAGGTGTAGGGTGATAAGTTGGTCTTGATGATCTCTGAGGTCTTTTCCAGCCTGGACTTCAGCAAGGCCTTTGCCACCATCCCCCACAGCAAGCTCCTGGCCAAGCTGTCAGCCCCTGGCTTGGCCAGCAGCAACTCTGAGCTGGGTTAGGAACTGGCTGGAGGCTGAGCCCAGAGAGTGGTGGTGAATGGTGCCACAGCCAGCTGGCAGCCAGTCACCAGTGGCTTCCCCTAGGGAGCAGTTCTGGGCCCCACCCTCTTTAATATCTTCATTGATGATCTGGATGATGGGATTGAGTCAGTCATCAGCAAGTTTACAGATGTCACCAAGTGGGGAGCAGATGTTGGTCAGTTAGAGAGTAGAAGGACTCTGCAGAGGGACCTCAACTGACTGGAGGTGCTCAAGAGGGGACTGGATGTGGCACTTGGTGCCATGGTTTAGCCATGAGGTCTGTGGTGACAGGTTGGACTTGATGATCTTTGAGGTCTCTTCCAACCTTGGTGATTCTGTGCATCTATTGATTCTAAGTCCCAACACTCCCTGACCACTAGACCATATCTAGTGCTGCACAGAATCACGGAATTGCTAGGGTTGGAAGGGGCCTCAAGGATCATCTAGTTCCAACCCCACTGCCATGAGCAGCTACCTGGTTTTGGTTTTTTTTTTCTCCCCACTGAATTACAGAACAGCCCAGACTGGAACAGCCCTTTAGGATCATTGAGCCCAATCATTGTCCTAACATAGATAAGTCCTTGCCTGAACCACATCCCTAAGCACCACAAGTGCACAACTCTTAAACACCTCCAGGATGGTAAGATCATCCAGACCAACCATCACCCCAACACCACCATGGCCACTAAACCATGTCCCAAAGTGCCATGGCCACATGTTTCTTGAACCCCCCCAGGGATGGTGACTCTGCCACTTCCCTGGACAGCCTCTTCCAGTGCCTGAGAATCCTTTCAGTAAAGACATTTCTCCTAATATCCAACCTAAATCTCCTCTGGCACAACCTGAGGCCATTTCCTCTTGTCCTCTCCTTAGTTCCTTGGGAGAAGAAGCCAACAGGATCCTCACTACAATCTCCCTTCAACAGAACCAAACAGCACCTCTCTTAACTCTGTCTCCCTCGGTGCATCAGAGGGAAGACAAAGCCAGGGACGGGGAGGAAGAACTGCCCATGGTAAGTGCAGATCAGGTTGGTGATCACCTGAAGAACCTGAAAGTGTTCAAGTCCATGGGACCCGACGGGATACACCCATGGGTGCTGAGAGAACTGGCAGAGGAGGTTGCTGAACCCCTCTCTATTATATTTCAAAAGTCATGGCAATCTGGTGAAGTCCCCACAGACTGGGAAAGGGGAAACATTGCCCCCATCTTCAAAAAGGGTAAGAAGGAGGAACCAGGGAACTACAGGCCAGTCAGTCTCACCTCTGTGCCTGGAAAGATCACGGAGCAGATCCTCCTGGAGGCACTACTCGCTCAAAAGAATAGTGAAGAGGTGATTTGGAACAGTCAGCATGGCTTTGCCAAGGGCAAATCCTGCCTGACCAACCTGGTGGCCTTCTATGAGCAGGTGACAACATTAATAGATGAGGGGAGAGCAACTGATGTCATTTACCTGGCCCTGAGCAAAGCCTTTGACACTGTCCTGCACCACATCCTGGGCTCCAGGCTGGTGACACATGGGTGTGATGGGTGGAGCACTGGATGGATAAGGAACTGGCTTGATGGCCGCACCCAAAGAGTGGCTGTCAATGGCTCCATGTCCCAGTGGAGGCCAGGGACAAGCGGAGTCCCTCAGGGATCAGTCCTGGGACCAGGCTTGTTCAACATCTTTGTGGGTGCCAGGGACAGTGGCATTGAGTGCACCCTCAGCAGGTTTGCTGATGACACCAAGCTGTGTGGTGCAGCAGACAGGCTGGAGGGAAGGGAGGCCATCCAGAGGGACCTGGACAGGCTGGAGAGGTGGGCACAAGCCAACCTCAGGAGGTTCAATAAGAGCAAGTGCAGGGTCCTGCAGCTGGGTGGAGGCAATCCCAGGCACAAATCCAGGTTGGGCAGTGACTGGCTGGAAAGCAGCCCTGAGGAGAGAGACTTAGGGGTGCTGGTGGACAAAAAGCTCACCAGGAGCTCTCAGTGTGCACTTGCAGCCCGCAAAGCCAATCAGATCCTGGGCTGCATCAGAAGTGTGGCCAGCAGGTCGAGGGAGGTGATCCTCCCCCTCTGCTCAGCCCTGGTGAGACCCCACCTGGAGTACTGCCTCCAGTTCTGGAGCCCCTATTACAAGAGGGATCTGGAGGTGCTGGAAGGTGTCCAGAGCAGGGCCAGGAGGATGAGCAGAGGGCTGGAGCACCTCTCCTGTGAGGACAGACTGAAGGAGTTGGGGCTGTTCAGTCTGGAGAAGAGAAGGCTCCCAGGTGACCTAATTGTGTCCTTCCAGTATCTGAAGGGGGCTACAGGAAGGCTGGGGAGGGACTGCTCAGGATCTCAGGTAGTGATAGGACCAGGGGGAATGGAATGAAGCTGGAGGTGGGGAGATTCAGGCTGGAGGTGAGGAGGAAGTTCTTCACCATGAGAGTGGTGAAGCCCTGGAATGCGTTGTCCAGGGAGGTGGTCGAGGCCCCGTCCCTGGGGGTGTTTAAGAGCAGGCTGGCTGAGGCTCTGGCCAGGCTGATCTAGTGTGGGGTGTCCCTGCCCATGGCAGGGGGGTTGGAACTAGATGATCCTTGTGGTCCCTTCCAACCCTGAATGAAACTATGAAACTATGAAACTCCCAGGCTCAGCTGAGCTCCTGATGATTTGCAGAGAGCCAGAGCAAACCCCACCTTCAACTTCATGTACAAGCTGCCAAGTACCAACATGTCTGTGCCCACGGATCTCCTTTCTCAGCAGTGTAAACATGAGCAGCTCCAGCAGAGCTATCAAATCACAGCATAGTTTTGGTTGGAAGAGACCTTGCAGATCCCCAGCTCCAACCATTAACCCAGCACTGCCAGGTTACCACTAAACCATGTCCCTCAGCACCACATCTACATGGTTGTAAAATCCCTCCAGGGTTGGGGGCTCCACCACTGCCCTGGGCAGCCTGTTCCAGTGCCTGACCTGATGCCTCTCCCTGGCCTGAATCATCTGTCCTGCTGTGTCACAGCATGTGCAGGAGGGGTCACATCACTTCACTTGGTGCAGCACCAGGTCTGTTGGTCAATGGGAACAAGCTGTGCGCTGGCAGCTCTTGGGATTAGGCTGAGCACGGAATCAGGACCACTGGGCTCTTCCCTCCTTCAGAGCTTCCATCATCATGCCAGAGGCATGTCATGGAGACAGGATAAACATGGCAAACATTCCCCTAAAGCTCTCCATACCATCCCTCCACAAATCAGGCACAGGCTCACATCCCTGCTCCCAACAAGCCAAGGCACAATAGCTCCTAAAGCCTTGCCAGAGCCCAGTTGTTCCCACACCCTGCACCACACCATCCCAGCTTCCCATAAGGTATTTCCTGCCTTTCCCCACCCAGAATGTGGGATAACACCACCTTTGTGCAGGGTATTCCCAGGAGCAGCTTACAAAGCACCTGAGGACTCTTCCCACAAGCACAGAAGTCTTGATGTCAAAGCAACCTCATTCCTGCCCAACTACAGCAGGACTATCCCAAACTGCTGCCTTTCCTGGGGCTGTTCTCCCTGTCACAAAGACCTAATGGGCCCTGTATGACAAGGTGTCCCAAGGGGGTCACCCAGTCCACCCACACATCCTCCTTCCAGGCAGCTGGC
This sequence comes from Melanerpes formicivorus, assembly GCF_026170545.1. Classification (NCBI taxonomy): domain Eukaryota; kingdom Metazoa; phylum Chordata; class Aves; order Piciformes; family Picidae; genus Melanerpes; species Melanerpes formicivorus. Next base: position 276,236 of record NW_027142371.1, on the reverse strand, counting down.
TCTGGATGAAGCCCAGATGCTGCAGCTCTGATTTCTCAGTGCTGCAGAGTCCCCTGGCACCAGCAGAAGGGTCTCCCTGCAGCTCACTTCATGTGCCGAAGGGTTGGGGACCATATTAGCCCTCAAATGAGCTCAGTGGTGCCTTGCCACCCTAGGAGCCTTGGTGCTTGCCTGTGGTCTCCTGTTTGGTCTTCAGAACATCTCTGCTCTGGCCTAGCAGCTGGTGCCCCCTGGGCTGGTGGGGCGGGCCAAGGTCTGCCAAGCTACCCCAGAACAGCCAACAAAGAGGTTTTCTTCCTGATGTACAGCTCCAGGGAGGTTCTTCTCCCACTCTGCTCTGCAATGGTGAGACCACAGCTGGAGTATTGTGTCCAGTTCCGGGCTCCCAGTTAAGAGGGCCAAGGATCTGCTGGAGAGTGTCTAATAGAGGCTGTGAGGATGCTGAAGGGTCTGGAATATGTCTGATGAGAATATCCCAACTGCTGCCTTTCCTGGGGCTACTCTCCCTGTCACTAGGACCTAAGGGGCCCTGCACTACAAGAAGGACATAGAGGTGCTGAAGTGGGTCCAGAGAAGGTCAGTGAGGCTGCTGAGGGTCTTGAACACAAGTCCAGTGAGGAGCTCTTGAGGGAGATGGGGATATTCAGCCTGGAGAAAAGGAGTCTGAGGGGAGACCTCATTGCTCTCCACAACTTTCTGAAAGGAGGTTGGAGACAGGGGGGTCCAGTCTCTCCTCCCAGGCAACAAGTGATAGGAGGAGAAGAAATGGCCTCAAGTTGACAGGGGAGGTTTAGATTGGATGTTAGGAAACATTTCTTCCCCAAAAGGGAAGGCACAGGAACAGGCTGCCCAGGGTGGTGGTGGAGTCACCATCCTGAAGGTGTTTAAAAGCCCTTTGTATAAGGAGCTGAGGGCCATGGTCTGACAGTTGTGTACAGGGAGATGTTAGGTTATGGTTGGACTTGATGATCTTAAGGTCTTTTCCTACCAGGCAACTCTGTAAGGCCTTTTCTTACAGATTGTATGGGTGTTTCCCTTTCTTTTCCTCACATTTTTACTCAGCTTTCAAAGGACATCGTGTGGTTGGGAAGCTATCCATTCCCTGGCATTCCTGTGTTGCTTAATTCCTTGTCTTTGCCTAGGGGGTTTGTGGAGGGGAGAAAGAAAGAGAGAAAGAAAGAGAGAAAGAAAGGAAGGAAGGAAAGGAAGAAGGAAAGGAAGGAAAGGACTGAAGGAAGGAAGGAAGGAAGGAAGGAAGGAAGGAAGGAAGGAAGAAAGAAAGAAAGAAAGAAAGAAAGAAAGAAAGAAAGAAAGAAAGAAAGAAAGAAAGAAAGAAAGAAAGAAAGAAAGAAAGAAAGAAAGAGAAAGAAAAAAGAAAGAAAGAGAAAGAAAGAGAGAGAAAGAAAGAAAGAAAGAAAGAAAGAAAGAAAGAAAGAAAGAAAGAAAGAAAGAAAGAAAGAAAGAAAGAAAGAAAGAAAGAAAGAAAGAAAGAAAGAAAGAAAGAAAGAAAGAAAGAAAGAAAGAAAGAAAGAAAGAGAAAGAAAGAAAGAAAGAAAGAAAGAGAAAAGAAAGAAAGAAAGAAAGAAAGAAAGAAAGAAAGAAAGAAAGAAAGAAAGAAAAAGAGAAAGAAAGGAAGGAAGGAAAGGAAGGAAAGGACTGAAGGAAGGAAGGAAGGAAGGAAGGAAGGAAGGAAGAAAGAAAGAAAGAAAGAGAAAGAAAAAAGAAAGAAAGAGAAGGAAAGAAAGAGAAAGAGAGAGAAAGAAAGAGAGAGAAAGAAAGAAAGAGAGAGAAAGAAAGAAAGAAAGAAAGAAAGAAAGAAAGAAAGAAAGAAAGAAAGAAAGAAAGAAAGAAAGAAAGAAAGAAAGAAAGAAAGAAAGAAAGAAAGAAAGAAAGAAAGAAAGAAAGAAAGAAAGAAAGAAAGAAAGAAAGAAAGAAAGAAAGAAAGAAAGAAAGAAAGAAAGAAAGAAAGAAAGAAAGAAAGAAAGAAAGAAAGAAAGAAAGAAAGAGAAAGGAAGGAAGCAAATTGGCAGGGGTGAGGAATGATGCTGTGCTGCCTTCATGAGACACAAGAGATCCCTCACTCGTCTCAGGGGTCAAATATCCACGATGGTTTGATCAGATGTCAAGTTGCATTTATAGTCTGGCCTCTGCTGGGGCTTGAATTACATTTCACATTTGACTCACTCCTGGGGTCAAATGTCCCTCCTGTGTGATGAACAAGAGGAATTCTTTTCCCCAAGGAGGCTGTGCTGGTGTGAGTCTGGATCTGTCAGCACTTGCATTGTGTTGGAGGCTCCTGTACTCCTGCCTGTCCTTCTGGGCTGAAACCAAGCCCTTCAGGAATAACAGGGAAGGCAGCCAGCAGCACACAAAGTGATCCCGTGGAGGGAGGTGAGGGAAGGAGCAGATCGGTTCCTTTCAGACACTTTGGGTGGGGGTTGGTTTGATTGGGAGTTAGTTTGAGGGGTTTGGGGACAGTTTTTCTGCAGGTTAGGAGCTGTGCAGGGTAGGGAATGATGAGAAAGACAAAAGCAGAGCCCAGTCCTGGCTCTACCATGCTCTTGCATGACAAATGTTAGCCAGGCTTTTTCTGAGGACTTAGAGGCATCTGAACAGTGTGGCCAGCAGGACCAGGGAGGTGACTGTCACCCTGTACTCAGCACTGGTGAGTACTGAGGTCAGTTTTGGTCCCTCACTAGAAGAAGAACATTGAGGTTCTGGAGGGGGTCCATGGAAGGGCAATGAAGCTGGTGAAGGGTCTGGAGAATAGGGCTGATGAGGAGCAGCTGAGGGAACTGAAGAAAAGGGGACTGAGGGAAGAGCACCTTATTCTCTGCAAGTCCCTGAGAGAGGTTGTAGCTAGGTGGGGGGGTGGGCTCTTCTCCCAGGTAACAACTGACAGGACAAGAGGGAAGGGTCTCACATTGAGCAAGAATCACAGAATCATAGAATCATAGAATCAATAAGGCTGGAAGAGTCTTCAAGGATCATCAAGTCCAACCTGTGACCGAAGACCTCCTGACTACTAAACCATGGCACCAAGTGCCACATCCAATCCCCTCTTGAACACTTCCAGGGTTGGGGACTCCACCACCTCCCTGGGCAGCACATCCCCAGGGCCAATCTCTCTTTCTGGTAAGAACTTTCTCCTCACCTCCAGCCTAAACCTCCCCTGGCACAGCTTGAGACTGTCTCCTCTTGTTCTGGTGCTGCTTGCTTGAGAGAAGAGACCAACCCCCACCTGGCTACAACCTCCCTTCAGGGAGTTGCAGAGAGCAAGAAGGTCTCCCCTGAGCCTCCTCTTCTCCAGGCTCAGCAACCCCAGCTCCCTCAGCCTCTCCTCACAGGGCTGTGCTCCAGACCCCTCCCCAGCCTTGTTGCCCTTCTCTGGACACCTTCAAGAGCAGTTTTAGGCTGAACATTAGAAGAAAGTTTTTCACTGAAAGGGTTCTCAAACACTGGAACAGGCATCCCACGGAGGTGATTGAATCCCCATCCCTGGAGGTGTTCAAAAGAGTCAGAGGTGCTGAGGGCCATGGTTTAACAGCAGACTTGAGTAGAGTTAGACAATGGTTGGATTTGATGACCTCAAACATCTTTCCCAACTGAATTGATTCATGAGCACAAGCTCCTTAGGATGCCAAACTACACAAGGGGCTGAGATAAGATGAGGTTGAGGTGCTGCAGGATCATGATGCTGCCCAGGGAGTGCTCATCACGGGAGTTGCCTGAACTGCTCCATCTCTGTAGCTCCAGCTGTAAAATTAGAATAATCTCATCCACATGATGGGAAAGGAGGACCCAAGAGCTTAAGGCTTTGGTGGATCTCTGGGCAGAAAGTGTGAAGCATTGCACTGACAGGCAGGAGCCACTGAAACCCCTGGGGTTTAAGCCAGGGTGGGGCAGAAGTGATAAAAGGATTCTGTTTTTCACCTAACTCCTCCTAAGTATTTTAAAAGCAAAATGTCAGGGCAATGCAGAATTTCCTATAACTTATTGATCTGCTTCCACCTGTGGACCCCTAAACGTTTTCCAGCTGATATGAGGCCACACTTCTCAGCCCTGGTGAGACCCCACCTGGAGTACTGCCTCCAGTTCTGGAGCCCCTATTACAAGAGGGATCTGGAGGTGCTGGAACGTGTCCAGAGCAGGGCCAGGAGGATGAGCAGAGGGCTGCAGCACCTCTCCTGTGAGGACAGACTGAAGGAGTTGGGGCTGTTCAGTCTGGAGAAGAGAAGGCTCCCAGGTGACCTCATTGTGGCCTTCCAGTATACGAAGGGAGCCTACAGGAAGGCTGGGGAGGGACTGCTCAGGATCTCAGGAAGTGATAGGACTAGGGGGAATGGAATGAAGCTGGAGGTGGGGAGATTCAGGCTGGAGGTGAGGAGGAAGTTCTTCACCATGAGAGTGGTGAAACCTTGGAATGGGTTGTCCAGGGAGGTGGTCGAGGCCCCGTCCCTGGAGGTGTTTAAGCCCAGGCTGGATGAGGCTCTGGCCAGGCTGATCTAGTGTGGGGTGTCCCTGTCCATGGCAGGGGGGTTGGAACTAGCTGATCCTTGTGGTCCCTTCCAACCCTGAATGATACTATGATACTATGATAAATTTCTTGTTTCTTCTTTCCCAGCCCTTCCCACCCATCTTAAAGCAAGCTGGGGCTGGAAGCCCTTGCACAGGTCCAGGGGATTCCATCATGAAAGCCTCAGCCTAGGCCATCACCAATGTGCTAGTACCAGTGAGCTCACTGCAGAGCACAAAACTGGACTGAACAAGCAAGTGTGCCCTAAACCAGGAGGTGTGAAGCTGAGCTTTCCCACCATTAATCATAGAATCACAGAATGGTTTTGGTTGGAAGGGACTTTAAAGATCATCCAGCTCCAACCCCACTGCCATGGGCAGGAACATCTCCCACCAGCCCAGGATGCTCAAAGCCTCGTCCAACCTGGTTTTAAACACCTCCAGGGAGGCATCCATAACCTCCCTGGGCAACCTGTCACAGTGTCTCCCCACCCTCACTGCAGAGAACTTCTTTCTAATACCCAGTCCCTGTTGGGCATCCCAGCCCCTGCCCCTGGGCTGCACTCAATGTGCCACTGTGTCTGCTGCCAAGAGCTGTTGGTGTCTAGTGGTGCCCAGTACAACCAGTTTAAGGTAAAAACAGGGAACCCCCCAACCCAGCAGGCTCATCCATTGCAGTGTGATGGCTGCAGTGAGCATGGCTTGCCCCTGCCCCAAGGATGCCAAGGGCTGAGTGCTGTCCCATCCATGCTGCACAGGCATCTCATGGTTGGTGATTTAGCAGCCTCTCAAGTGAGGTGGTGAAACCACACTCCTGCTGTTCAACCAATTTCTTCAGGTCACAGCAGGTTTAGCAAACAATAAAAAAACATCTGGAACTCTCATTTAAACAGAAGAGTTATCAGTAATAAAGCCATGACTGGTGCTATAAAGTGCTCTCTGATAAACGAGGGCTGGTGTGCAGGTAGATAAAGGGAGATGCTGAACTCCAATGCTCTGTGGGGAGTGGGGGAGGGACATGGAAAACAGGGAATTTTGTCCTCTCCAGTTCATCTCCTTGTGCTTGGGACAGTCAGAGAAGTGCTGGGAGTGGGACCAAGGGGTGAAAAGGCACAGGGTGGCAGATGGGGCTCTGCTGGGGTAGGTTCTCCCATGGGATGTTGCAGTGACTCCCTATAACCTTGCCTGGAGTGGTAGAATCAGGGAGGAAGGGGAGGGAAGAAGGCTGCTCCCTGTTCTCCTCTTGCCACCCCAGGTAGGGTCATGGGGGAGTCACTGCAGCCTCTATTTTTATTTGGAAGTCAGCCCTCTTCCTCAACCATGGTGCAGTAAACCAATCACAGAATCATTAAGGCTGGAAAAGACCTTTAAGATCATCTACCCAACTACCACACCCACTAAACCTGAAGCACGACATCTGTGTGATTCCATGTGATCTGCAGCTTCTTGACCACCTCCAGGGATGGGGACTCCACCACCTCCCTGGGCAGCCTGTGCCAGTGCCTGACCACTCTTGCACAAATGAAATTTTCCCTAATACCCAACCTAAACCTCCTCTGCCTGCAGCATCACTTCTGATGTCCATCCAGCTGCCCACCTATGTGGGAAGTGGGATGTGACAGGGGCTGTGAGGAGATGTCTGTGATATCAAGGAGGAAACATAAGTGGTTCACACTGGCCATGGTTCAGCCCTGGTCCTGTCCAATCCTGCAGGCACATGATGGCCAAAGAATCCAGTAATAGGACAAGAAATAATGGATATGAGCTAGAACATAGGAAGTTCCACCTCAGCATCACTGTGAAAGTGATGGAGCACTGGAACAGGCTGTCCAGAGAGGTTGTGGAGTGTCCTTCTCTGGAGACCTTCAAAACCAACCTGGATGTGCTCCTGTGTGACCTGCCCTGGGTGATCCTGCTTTGGCAAGGGGGTTGGACCCAATGATCTCTGGAGGTCCCTTCCAACCCCTACCATCCTGTGAGCCTGTGACTCTCTGATTCTGGGATTCTGGCACTCTGTGACTCTGGGATTCTGTCATTCAATGATTCTGTGACTGTGACTCTGTGACTCTGTGATTCTGATTCTGTGGCTGGCTGCTGAGCTGCCAGTGCCAGCCCTTCCTGATGAGGCTGTGGAATAGCTGTCCCTTGGGAGATTGGCCAGGCAGACAATCCAACTGCTCCCCTGTTAGTATCTACCACTTGCTTGTAGGCTCTGCACTGCCCTGGGGAGCACAGGACAGGGGACAGGGCTGACTCCCAGGCAGGACAGCTTGTGGTCACCCTGTTCCTCCCTGTATTTACTCAGCCTCTGGCAATTCCTGGCTCTAATGATCAGCCACAGACTGTTGTTGATTGACTCCATATTTGTTTCTGCTGAATCACTTGATAGCACAAGGCTCGTGGTTCCTTCCCCACCCTCTGGAAGTGCAGCCCTCTCAAGAACAGCCTTCTCCTCATGTCTCAGCAGCAGTGGCTTTCTGTGCTGTCACAGAACCCCATAGAATCACAGAATGCATTGGGTTGGATGAGGCTCTCACAGGTCATCTTGTCCAACCCCCCTGCAGTCAGCAAGGACATCTCCAGCTAGAGCAGGATGCTCAGGGCCACATCAAGTCTGACCTCGAATGTCTCTAGGAATAGGGCCTCAAACACATCCCTGGGCAACCTGTCTCAGGATTTCACCACCCTCACTGTGAAGAACTTCCTCGTGATGTCCAACCTAAATCTGCCCTGCTCCAGTTTCAAACCACTGCCCCTCCTCCTATCACTCCAAGCATTTCTGAACAGTCCCTCTGCAGCCTTCCTGTAGGTCCCCTTCAGATACTGAAATGCAGCTCTAAGGTCTGCCCAGAGCTTTCTCTTCTCCAGGCTGGACAGCCCTAACTCTCTCAGCCTGTGTTTGTAGGAGAGGTGCTCCAGCCCTCTGATCATCTTTATGGCCCTCCTCTGGACCAGCTCCATGAGGCCCATGTTCTTCTTATGTTGAGGACTCCAGAACTGGACACAGCACTCCAGGAGAGGTCTCACCAGAGCAGAGCAGAGTGGCAGAATCACCTCTCATGACCTGCTGGCCAAACTTGTTTTGATGCAGCCAGGATAGGATTGGCCATCTGGGCTGCAGGTGCCCATTGCTGGCTCCTGTCCATCTTCTGATCTACCAGTCCCCTCTGCTCTCAAAAGCCAGAGCAGGAACAGCTCTCCTGAGCAATGAGCCACCACACTACCACACTCTAAGGCAGCAAACAACAGGTTCCCATCCCTTTTTCAGTTTAATATGCAGATATTTGCCCAGGGAGGTGGTGGAGTCCCCATCCCTGGAGGTGTTCAAGAAACCTGTGACCACGGCACTTGGACCCATGGTTTAGTGGCCATGGTGGGGTTGGGTTGCTGGTTGGACTGGATGATCTTGGAGGTCTTTTCCAACTGAAAGAATTCTGTTGATTCTGTTGATATTTGAATTGCTGCTGGTATCTGAGTTAGATACACCACAGATGATTGCTGCCTGCAGGAAGTCCCAAGCCTGGCAAGCAGAAGCACTCCATGGCCTCACCCCAGGCCACACACACCATGGTGCAGAGCTATAGGAAGCTGGCAGCACCCTGGGCAGTTCAAATTCTGCAGCTCCTCACCTTCCCACAACATAACCCTGCAAAGCCCCCAGAGCTCATGCCTGTGGCCAGCAGGGCCCATGCTGCAACTGCTCAACACAGCCCAAAAGTCAGGTGTTTGAAAACATTAGCAGTGAACTTGGACTGGCAGCTAGATGTGGGGAGATGCTTCACCCCAAGGCTGCAGCATCATGCATCTCTAAGATACGCCAAGTCCCCAGGCAGGCCACTGGAGGGGATACAGATGGGACCACCTCTCATCTCCTGGTCAGGAGGACAGCTAAGCACATGCTGAAGTCCTCACCTCCTAGCAGGACCTAAGCATGGCCTTAATGTTCTGCATGTTTGGGGCTCCACTGAATGGACACATCTGGTTCATGTGTAGCTTAGCCCTGACATGTCTGGTTCATGTGTGTCTGAGCCCAGAGAGGACCCTGAAGGCTCAGGCACCTGTGAGATGTGAGCACTTCTATTCTGGTCCTCCACATGTGGGTTTGCAGCTCCAAAACAGGAAACCTTTGATTCCTTTTTCTCCCCGAGCCAGCTAACTGTTGATCTATTCAGCTACAGGAAATACTCTACGTGAGGGAAGGAGGCACCTGAACTACACACAATACTTGGAAACCTCACCACATCCAGAGACACCAACTGCATCTTCATTTTGAATGGAGGATGCTGTGGCAAAGCCTCTCAGCCCTGTTGGAGAGCCGTGGCTAAGCCAGGCTCTGGTGAGACAGAGTACTCTGTACTGAGTGGATCTGCTGCTGCTCAGCAACAGCCAAGCTGACACCTCTGACCTCTTCCATTCACCCTCTTGATGTCACAGGAGTGCAGATTCATGGAGATCTCCTGGAAGTTGTGCTTGGGGATAGCCTGAGTGCCCTTTGAAGCCCTTCTCACTGTGCCCATCCCAGCAGATGAAGGCTTACCTGGTTTGCTGATAGGAAGTCCTGGGTGTTGTCGTTCATTCCCATGTACATGTTCTCCCCATCAAACTAGAAAGACAAAAGACACTCAGAGTTAGCAAGATGCCATCTGCATGCACCCCAGGGGCATGTGCATCCCAAAGGCTTCCCTTGGCTCTCCCTGTAAAGAGCCACAATTCTCAGAAGATAAATCTGAGCTGCTCCTTTGAGCAGGTCTGAACACATCAGAGAACTGTCAGGGTTGGAAGAGACCTCAAGGCTCAGCCAGTTCCAACCCTCCTGCCATGGCCAGGGACACCTCACACCACAGCAGGTTGCTCACAGCCACCTCCAGCCTGGCTGCAAACACCTCCAGGCATGAGGCTTCCACCACCTCCCTGGGCAACCTGTGCCAGGCTCTCACCACCCTCCTGGGGAACAATTTCTTCCTAACATCCAATCTCAATCTCCCCATTCCCAGTTTTGCTCCATTCCCCTCAGTCCTGTCACTCCCTGCCATCGTGGTTATGGTGATGGGACATAGCTACAGAGCATGGTGATGGTATCCTTCCAGTGAAACAGTTGAGTGAATTACCCAGAATCAAAGAGGTAGGTCCAGTGTGTGCATACCCACAGCTGCACCCAGCAGCAAACATCTCCCGGAGGAAGTTCTTGCTAGACCATCAATCAGCTTTAAAAAGCCAACTTCCATTGATGGAAGATTCCAAGCTGGGCAGGTCCTATTCAGTCCTCTTCCAGACACCTACAGAGTCCTCAGTCACCAGGGCAAACCTACTGCAGAAAGCCACTCTGGCACACATGTGAAGGGTTACAGAGTTAACCAGGTTGACCTTTGAGATCATTGAGTCCAACCTATCACCCAACACCATCTGATCAACCAAACCATGGCACCAAGCACCCCACCCAGTCTCTTCCTAAACACCTCTAGGGATGGTGACTCCACCACCTCCCTGGGCAGCACATTCCAATGGCCAATCTCTCTCTCTGTGAAGAATTTCTTCCTCACCTCCAACCTAAACCTCCCCTGGTGCAGCTTGAGAATGTGTCCTCTTGTTCTGTCACTGTTGCCTAGGAGAAGAGACCAACCCCCACCTGGCTACAACCTCCCTTCAGGTAGTTGCAGATGGCAATAAGGCCTCCCCTAAGCCTTCTCTTCTCCAGGCTAAACACCCCCAGTTTCTCTGTGCAGATCCTAGCTCCCATCCTGATGCTTTGCTGCTGCTTGTAGACTCTGGCTGTAGAAGACACATCTCACCACTTCCTCTTCCCTGCTTGCTCTGCCAGGGCTCTGCCTTCCCAACTGGGCAAGAGTCAGGGCAGCCTGAGCACAGTGCATCCTCCTGTGCCCCCCACTCCAGCTCCTGCAAACATGCCTGCGCCCTTACTCTGCTTCAAGATGCTAATCCATTTCTTAGGCTACAACACCCTCTTCCCTGCCACCCCCCAGGAGAGCTGCAAACCTTTTCTGATGTAATTTGCTACAAGAGGAGCTTTTCACTCCCTCTGATTCCAAAGGGAGGCAAAGAGCCCTCCAGGATTGTCTCTGGCTGGAAGGATGGCTGGGGCAGCCCTCAAGGCTAAGTTCACAAATTAATTGTGGCAATAAATGGGCTCTGCCACCAACCACTCCCGAGGTGAGGCTGCAGGTCCCAGCTGTGACTGACATCACACACACAGCCCAGGCAGGAGCCAACCCTCTTGCCCTGACAAGCCAGATGATAAATGGAAGAACATTCACCCCTTGCATGTCCTCTTGCTCTCTGCTAGGGAGCTGATACCAGCAGTGGGACACATTAAGAATGAGAGAAAGAGGAAACTGTACAGAAGCAGGTGAAGATTTTTTTCAGTGTTAGGCTATTAATTACACTTCCATGTCTCAAGAGTGCTAGAGGGTCAGCTATTAAAGTCAGCAGAGTTAGTAAAGCCAAAAGGGGGTGACAGGGCTCTGCTCAGCCTCAGACACACCCTTAATTGCCAAACCATCCTTCAGGAGAGTAGAGCAAAGCAATTAAAAGCAGCAAAATTAGAGCAGGCATTGTGACACTCATTAAGCAACTCCAACAGCAGCTGCAGCAGCGTGGAAGGGGATCCCTGAGCAGTGCAGGACTGTGTTAGGGACTGCTCTGGATGAAGCACCAGCAGCCCCATGAGCTTGCTGGGACAGGTAGCTCTCCCAGAAGCCAGTTGGAGGCTGACCATGTTGAAGTGAATTTCCCTCCACTTGTAAAGCCATTGCTGGCAGAGCCAGCTCCAGCTAACATAGAATCAGAGAATCAAGTCCAACCTGTCACCCAGCATCTCCTGACAACTAAACCATGGCTCCAAGTGCCACATCCAATCCCCTCTTGAACACGTCCAGGGATAGGGACTCCACCACCTCCCTGGGCAACACATCCCAATGGCCAATCTCTCTTGCTGGGAAGAATTTCTTCACCTCCAGCCTAAACTTCTCCTGGCACAGCTTGAGACTGTGTCCTCTTGTTCTGGTGCTGGCTGCCTGGGAGAAGAGACCAATCCTCACCTGGCTACAACCTCCCTTCAGGGAGCAGTAGAGAGCAAGAAGGTCTCCCCTGAGCCTCCTGTTCTCCAGGCTAAGCAACCCCAGCTCCCTCAGCCTCTCCTCACAGGGCTGTGCTCCAGACCCCTCCCCAGCCTTGTTGCCCTTCTCTGGACACATTCAAGTGTCTCAATGTCCTTCCTAAACTGAGGAGCCCAGAACTGGAAACAGGACTCGAGGTGTGGCCTAACCAGTGGTTCCAGTTGGTGCTGCCACAATTCCAGACATGGAGACTCCACCACTTCTACAGCCTAAGAATCCTCACCACTAAACCATGTCCCTATAGGCTAGATCTACACAGCTTTTAAACCCCTCCAGGGATGGGAACTTCATCACTGCCCTGAGCAGCCTCTTCTAGAACTCGACAACCCTTCTGGGGAAGAAACTATTTCTTATGTCCCATCAGGAAGATGTGTTGCAGAAATATATACTTCCTCATCAGAGTTTTAACCCAGACAGAGATGGTACACATCCACCACCCACCCACCCATCCCTTCCTCCCTCCCTCTATCCTTCCATTCATCCATCATCCATCCCTCCTTTCATCCATCCAACTATCTATCCACCTATTCATCCATTATCCCCCCATCCATCCCTCCCTCCCTCCATCTATCCATCCCTGCATCCATCCATCCACCCATTCCTCCCTCTCTCCCTCCCTTCTTCCATTCATCCATCATTCATCCATCCCTCCTTCTATCCCTCCCTCCCTCCATCCATGCCTGCCTCCTTCCTTCCCTCCATTCCCCTTCCTTGCAAACACACATCTCACTTCTTTCCTCTTCCAGCACATTACTTTGCAACTCTAGGTTAAGACTAGTTTGAAATCAACTCTCCTCCAGAAAACAAAGAAAAGACTCCTGGACACCTGCCTTTGGGGACTTGTCAGCAGGGAGGGCCAGGCCAGGCCAAGCACTCTGCTTGGACAAATGGGCAGAGTCCAACAGGATGGCATTCAACAAATCCAAGTGCCAGGGGCTGCACTTTGGCCACAACAACCCCAGGCAGAGCTACAGGCTGGGGTCAGAGTGGCTGAGAGCAGCCAAACAGAGAGGGACCTGGGGGTGCTGATTGACAGCTGCCTGAACAAGAGAAAACAGTGTGCCCAGGTGGCCAAGAAGGCCAATGGCATCCTGGCCTGCATCAGGAACAGTGTGGCCAGCAGGAGCAGGAGCAGGGAAGTCATTCTGCCCTGTGCTCAGCACTGCTCAGGCCACACTTTGAGTCCTGTGTCCAGTTCTAGGCCCCCCAGTTTAAGAAAGACATTGAGAGACTTGAAGGTGTCCAGAGAAGGGCAACAAGGCTGGGGAGGGGTCTGGGGCACAGCCCTGTGAGGAGAGGCTGAGGGAGCTGGGGTTGCTTAGCCTGGAGAAGAGGAGGCTCAGGGGAGGCCTCCTTGCTCTCTCCAACTCCCTGAAGGGAGGTTGTAGCCAGGTGGGGGTTGGTCTCTTCTCCCAGGCACCCAGCACCAGAACAAGAGGACACAGTCTCAAGCTGTGCCAGGGGAGGTTTAGGCTGGATGTTAGGAAGAAGTTCTTCCCAGAAAGAGGAATTGGCCATTGGAATGTGCTGCCCAGGGAGGTGGTGGAGTCTCCATCCCTGGAGGTGTTCAAGAGGGGATTGGATGTGGCACTTGGAGCCATGGTTTAGTTGTCATGAGGTCTGTGGTGCCAGGTTGGACTCGATGATCTTGGAGGTCTCTTCCAACCTTGGTGATTCTGTGAATCTGTGTGATTCTGTTTGTCAGAATGAGGGTTGGGGTTTTTTATGGGTTTCTGCTATTCCCCCACCTCTGCTCCACACTTTCTCTTGCCCTTGATGCCTTCATAATAACTGTAATGAATCCTGCCTTCAAAATCACCCTGCCTCTGATTGCCAGGCTGAGCAGTGAGCCTGAAAATCAAGACTGGAAACGCAGTGGAGACTTTGGAACTTCTCCACTGCTGATTGGATTCTTTTTATGTTCCCCCCCCATACTCCCCACCCTTCTCCTCCAGGCTATGAGGGTGCAAACAAATTCATTAGAAATTCTCCCATCAGGATATTTGTTTTCAATTAGATGTTTGCCACTTACACAGCAGCCAGGTAGAGCAGATCAGTGCCATGCTCTCCCTCTTCTCATTATTGTTTTGCTGCAGAATGCACTTCAAAACCATCACCCCACCCCCCCACCCCCACTCTAGGTACATTTATGAGAGAAACAAACATTTTATTATTTCCCTTTGGCTACAAATGTTTCTAACTCCCAGAGTGGGTCAAACCTCCCAGGCAATTCCAGACCTGGGTGCATCCGTTCATCACTCTCCGTGTTCCCCCCAAAGTTATCAAACCTGCACTGAGTGATGTCAAGGATGGGTCAAGGGAAACTCTCCACCTCTAGGGGCCACATCCAGGGTATTGTATTCAGCTCTGGGCTCCCCACTTCAAGAGACAGGGAACTGCTGGAGAGAGTCCAGCAGAGGCTGCAAAGATGCTGAGGGGCCTGGAGCAGCTCTGTGAGGAGGAAAGGCTGAGAGGCCTGGGGCTGTTGAGCCTGGAGAAGAGCAGCCCCAGAGGGGATCTGCTCAATGCTCAGCAAGAGCTGAAGTACAGGGAACAAAAGGATGGGGCCAAACACTTATCAGTGCAGCCCAGTGACAGGGCAAGGGACAACAAGCACTAACTGGAACCCAGGAGGTACCATGTGAACAGGAAGAGAAACTTTGTGAGGGTGCTGGAGGCCTGGAGCAGGCTGCCCAGAGAGCTTGTGGAGTCTCATTCTCTGATGAGATTCCAAACCCACCTGGACATTGTGCTCCTGGGCAGGCTGCTGTGGGTTTGCACTAGATGATCTCCAGAGGTCCCTTCCAACCCCTACCATGCAGGGGTTCAGTGATTCTGTGTGCATGGGTGGCGTGGCAGGGGCAATTTTCTAGTCCTAATCTGAAAAGAACACGTTCTGCTGTCATTGTCTTGATCATCCTTTTGCTCTTTTGGAATTATTTCACTTTTGGCTAATAGAAGCTGCCTAGCAAACAAATCAGTGGCCATTCCTCACCCTCTCCTGCCAGACATGAGTATGAAGCCCAAGAGAGTTGAGATCACTCTCAGCTTGCGGTGTTTCACATCCCCAGCACGGTGTTTGCTTGAAAACCTGGGAAAGGCAAAGCCTGTGTGGCCAGGCTGGGAGAGGCAGGCAGTTGGCATTAGCTGCTTTGCCTTCCTCTGAGACGTGGACCCATTTTCACCTAGCTTGCCCTGGTGAAGTTGTCAACAAGCACAACTAGACTCAAAGACATTTACTTCAAAAACCACCCAGAAAGGCCCAATTTCCCAAGTCCCAACTCAAACTCATCTCATACAACATGCTCAGGCCAGAGACAACTCTGGAAGGGACCTTAAACACCATCTGGTTTCATCCTCCTCACCATGGGTAGGGACACCTTCCACTAGACCAGGTTGCTCAGGGCCTCATCCAGCCTGGCCTTCAACATGGGTAAGTCCACTCACTCAGTCAGAAGTCCCAAGGAAATCAGGGTGACAGGCAGAGAGCCATGCCTCCAGGACAACACCTCTCCATGGGACATGCCACTGTGTATTTTGGGGCCAACCACGAGACTCACAGGTTGCAGTGGGTTAGGAGAGACCCTCAAAGGTCATCTTGTTCAACCCCCCTGCAGTCAGCAGGTACACCTCCAACTAAACCAGGCTGCCCAGAGCTACAGCAAGCCTGAATACACAGCAAGTTCTGTTTTGTGAGGAAACACCACTAGATGGATAAGGAACTGGCTTGATGGCCGCACCCAAAGAGTGGCTGTCAATGGCTTCATGTCCCAGTGGGGCCAGGGACAAGCAGAGTCCCTCAGGGATCAGTCCTGGGACCAGGCTTGTTCAACATCTTTGTGGGTGCCATGGACAGTGGCATTGAGTGCACCCTCAGCAGGTTTGCTGACGACACCAAGCTGCGTGGTGCAGCAGACAGGCTGGAGGGAAGGGAGGCCATCCAGAGGGACCTGGACAGGCTGGAGAGGTGGGCACAAGCCAACCTCATGAGCTTCAACAAGACCCAGGGCAGGGTCCTGCAGCTGGGTGGAGGCAATCCCAGGCACAAATCCAGGCTGGGCAGGGACTGGCTGGAAAGCAGCCCTGAGGAGAGAGACTTGGGGGTGCTGGTGGAGGAGAAGCTCACCAGGAGCTCTCAGTGTGCACTTGCAGCCCAGAAAGCCAACCAGAGCCTGGGCTGCATCAGGAGAAGTGTGGCCAGCAGGGCAAGGGAGGTGATTCTTCCCCTCTGCTCAGCTCTAGTGAGACCCCACCTGGAGTACTGCCTCCAGTTCTGGAGCCCCTATGACAAGAGGGATGTGGAGGTGCTGGAAGGTGTCCAGAGCAGGGCCAGGAGGATGAGCAGAGGGCTGGAGCACCTCTCCTGTGAGGACAGACTGAAGGAGTTGGGGCTGTTCAGTCTGGAGAAGAGAAGGCTCCCAGGTGACCTCATTGTGGCCTTCCAGGATCTGAAGGGGGCTACAGGAAGGCTGGGGAGGGACTGCTCAGGATCTCAGGCAGTGATAGGACTAGGGGGAATGGAATGAAGCTGGAGGTGGGGAGATTGAGGCTGGAGGTGAGGAGGAAGTTCTTCACCATGAGAGTGGAGAAACCCTGGAATGGGTTGTCCAGGGAGGTGGTTGGGGCCCTGTCCCTGGAAGTGTTTAAGCTCAGGCTGGATGAGGCTCTGTCCAGGCTGATCTAGTGTGGGGTGTCCCTGCCCATGGCAAGGGGGTTGGAACTAGATGATCCTTGTGGTCCCTTTCAACCCTGAATGATACTATGGTACTATGATACTACTATGATACCCTCTGAAATCTACTTTCTCATGGAGAATTTCCCTTGAAACACCACTCTTCTGCTACAGGCCTTGCAGGGGAGCTGCAGCTGGCCCCACAGCTTGGGGGCAGAGCCTCCAGCAGCCCATACAGGCTTGCTTCAGGGGATGTTTTACAAAGCACTTCTTAAATTGCTTTCCTAGCCTCGCTTTGCTTTGTGGTTTTTGCCATCCAACATGATTTTTAAAGCAGTAAATGTGCCCAGAGGTCACACAGGTCCCATGTTGCTAAGATGAGAATGAGTAAGGGAAATAAGTGCATGCTACAAGCTGTGGCAGACCCCAGAGCGCAGCAGCTGTGTGATCTCCTGCTCAGTGCAAACACGGAGGATAAATGTTTGTTAACTGGGAAGGACCCAGTGGAAAGAAACACAGCCTCCTGCCAACATTCAGAGAAGGTGTTACTTCCTCGTGGATGGCACTGCCAGCTTGTTGGATTTTGTGATGAATCTCATCACATCCTTTTATTTCCTGAGAGGCAGGAGCTGAGGGGAGAGCTCCAGCTCTGGAAGGAATCTGTTGGCAGCACTCGGCCCAGAAATGGCTACAATGACATCTGCAAGGTCTCAAAAACCTTCCAGGCTTCTTGTTTCATTTTATTGTGTGCCCAGGGGGCCAAGAAGGCCAAGGGTATCCTGGCCTGCATCAGGAACAGTGTGGCCAGCAGCAGCAGGGAGCTCATCCTGCCCTGTGCTCAGCACTGGTTAGGGCACACCTTGAGTCCTGTCTCCAGTTCTGGGCTCCTCAGTTTAAGAAGGACATTGAGACTCTTGAAGGTGTCCAGAGAAGGGCAACAAAGCTGGGGAGGGGTCGGGAGCCCAGCCCTGTGAGGAGAGGCTGAGGGAGCTGAGGTTGCTTAGCCTGGAGAAGAGGAGGCTCAGGGGAGACCTTCTTGCTCTCTGCAACTCCCTGAAGGGAGGTTGGAGCCAGGTGGGGGCTGGTCTCTTCTCCCAGGCAAGCAGCACCAGAACAAGAGGACACAGTCTCAAGCTGTGCCAGGGGAGGTTTAGGCTGGATGTTAGGAAGAAGTTCTTCATAGAAAGAGTAATTGGCCAATGGAATGTGCTGCCCAGGGAAGGGGTGGAGTCCTCTTCACTGGAGGTGTTTAAGAAGAGACTGGGTGAGGTGCTTGGGCCATGGTTTAGTTGATGAGATAGTGTTGGGTGATAGGTTGGACTTGACGATCTCAAAGGTCTTTTCCAACCTGGTTAATTCTAATTCCCCTGCCACCATTTCCTGGGATCACAGAATCATAGAATTTTCAGGGTTGGAAGGGGCCTCAAGGATCATCTAGTTCCAACCTCCCACACACACTTGATCAGGTTACCCAGAGCCACATCCAGCCTGGCCTTCAAAACCTCCAGGCATGAGGCTTCCACCACCTCCCTGGGCAACCTGTGCCAGTCTCTCACCACCCTCCTGGGGAACAACTTCTTCCTAACATCCAAGCTGAATCTACCCATTTCCAGTTTTGTTCCATTCCCCCCAGTCCTATCACTCCCTGACACCCTCAAAAGTGTTCCAGTGTTCTTGGAGCCCTTTTCAGATACTGGAAGGCCACAAGAAGGTCTCCTTGGAGCCTTCTCTTCTCCAGTCTGAACAACCCCAACTCTTTCAGTCTGTCCTCACAGCAGAGCAGCTCCAGCCCTCTGCTCATCCTTGTGGCCCTTTTCTGGACACCTCCAGATCCTTCCTGGAACAGCAGCTCCAGAACTGGACGCAGTACTCCCGGTGGGGTCTCAAGGCCATTTCCACTTTACCAGCAGACATCTCCACCACACCCCTGGGAAGTGAAACATCCCTTCAGCCCTGCTGCTGCTGCTGCTGCTGCCTGCAGCGCTGCCGCCTTGGTTTCCTGGAGCAGTGATTTAGCAGCGGCTCCGTCGGGGAATGCAGCGCCCGGGGGTCAGCTTAATCTCGTTAACTGCAGTTTGCCCATTAAGGTCTTTACACAACCTCTGGCCCAAGGCGATCTACTTAGCATTATTTATTTGTCTGCTGCAATGCTTGGATAGCCCTTCGGTTGATCCTGTCAAAGGGGGGTCAGAAGTTCAGCAGTAGATTTACAACCCCCCGCCAGGACCCTCCTGGGAGGGAAGCTCTGCATCCTCTGCATCCTGGCCACCACGCAGCAGCCACACGCCGCGATTTGCTTCAGGCCAAGTGTTACTAACAGAGAGCCGGCCGGCAGGGCAGGTGGCAGTGGCACTGTGCCCTGACATGGTCCCCAGGGCTTTGTGGGGCTGGGTGTGTGCAGACCCTTCAATGTTCTCATGGAGATCCTAGGGATAAATCAGATTCAGACAGATCAGAGAGTGGTTTGAGTGGGAAGGGACCTGCAGAGGTCATCTAGTCCAACCCCCCCTGCAAATAGAGCAGGTTGCTTAGAGCCCTGAACAAACTCACCTGGAAAGGTTCCAGGGATGGGCTTTTCACCCACCCCCCATGGGCAGGGATGCTGCTCAGCTGTACTCAGCTGCTCAAGGCCTCAGCCAGCTTGACCTTGAACAGACCCAGGGAGGAGGCATCCATCTACAACCTCTCTGGGCAACCTGCTCTAGAGTCTCACTGCCCTTGTACTGAAGAACTTTTTCCTAAGATCCAGTCTAAACCTACTCTCCCTCAGCTTAAAACCATTCCTCCTTGTCCTGTTGCTAGACACCCTTATGGAAAGTCCCTCTCCAGTCTTCCTGCAGGATTCCTTGAGGTACTGGAAGGCAGCTTCTCCTCAGTCAACACCCCAAAGTCTCTTTCTTCAGAGCTACTCTCAACCCACTCTGGACCTAGCCTGGATTGTGCCTGTGATTGGCCCAACCCAGATGCAGGACCTTGCACTTCAGCTTCTTGAAACTCATGCAGTTGGTACTGGCACACCTCTCAAGCCTGTCAAGTCCCTTGCCTCAAGTGAGTCCAACACAGCCCGGTGCCACCAGCAAACTTTCTGAGGCTGCCTCAATGCCACTGCCAAAGATGTTAAAATCATACAATCATAGAATCAATAAGGTTGGAAAAGACCTCAGAGATCATTGAGATCATTGAGTCCAACCTGTCACCCAACACCTCATGACTACATAAACCATGGCTCCAAGTGTCACATCCAATCCTCTCTTGAACACCTCCAGAGATGGGGACTCCACCACCTCCCTGGGCAGCACATTCCAATGGCCAGTCTCTCTTGCTGGGAAGAATTTCTTCACCTCCAGCCTAAACCTCTCCTGGAGTAGCTTGAGACAGCATCCTCTTGTTCTGGTGCTGCTTGCCTGGGGGAAGAGACCAATCCCCACCTGGCTACAACCTCCCTTCAGGGAGTTGCAGAGAGCAAGAAGGTCTCCCCTGAGCCTCGTCTTCTCCAGGCTCAGCAACCCCAGCTCCTTCAGCCTCTCCTCACAGGGCTGTGCTCCAGACCCCTCCCCAGCTTTGTTGCCCTTCTCTAGACACCTTCAAGTGTCTCAATGTCCTTAAATTGAGGAGCCCAGAACTGGAGACAGGACTCAAGGTGTGGCCTAACCAGTGCTGAGCACAGGGCAGAATGACCTCCCTGCTACTGCTGGCCACACAAACAGCACTGGTCCCAGTATAGATCCCTGAGGAACTCACACAGAATTGCACTCCACTTGCCACTAGTCTCCACCTAGACATTGAACCATTGATTCATGATCACAGAATCACAGAATGTTAGGGGTTGGAAGGACCTCCAGAGACCATCTAGTCCAACTGCTCTAGCAAAGCAGGATCACCTAAGGCAGGTGACACAGCCCAGGTGGCCAGGAGGGCCAATGGCATCCTGGCCTGCATTAGGAATAGTGTGGCCAGCAGGAACAGGGAGGTCATTGTGCCCCTGTACTCTGCATTGTGTAGGCCACACCTTGAGTCCTGTGTCCAGTTCTGGGCCCCTCAGTTTAAGAAGGACATTGAGACACTTGAACGTGTCCAGAGAAGGGCAACAAGGCTGGGGAGAGGCCTTGAACACAGCCCTGTGAGGAGAGGCTGAGGGAGCTGGGGTTGCTTAGCCTGGAGAAGAGGAGGCTCAGGGGTGACCTCATTGCCCTCTACAACTACCTGAAGGGTGGTTGTAGCCAGGAAGGGGTTGGCCTCTTCTCCCAGGCAACGAGCACCAGAACAAGAGGACACAGTCTCAAGCTGCGCCAGGGGAGGTTTAGACTCGAGGTGAGGAGGAGGTTCTTCACCGAGCGAGTCGTTCGTCATTGGGATGTGCTGCCCAGGGAGGTGGTGGAGTCCCCATCCCTGGAGGCGTTCAAGAGGGGATTGGATGTGGCACTTGGTGCCATGGTCTAGTCATGAGGTCTGTGTTGACAGGTTGGACTCGATGATCCTCGAGGTCCTTTCCAACCTAAGTGATACTGTGAGACTGTGATATTCAGGTTAGCTTTGAAAATCTCCTGAGGCTCCAGAGCAAGAGGAAGATCATGGTCCGCTATCCATCTGCACTACAATCTGTCCAGTTCATAACATGAGGGATCTAGAAGGATTCAAGCTTATTAATGAGGCAAAAATTATTCAGGCTAGCCCAAACTAAAAGTGACTTGGAGTGGCTTTGCATTAAGACTCTCGCAGCCCTAAGTGGCAGTGAGGAAATGGGAGATTAAATTTAATGTGAATAAATGCAAAGTAATGCACTGGAGAAAAGAAATCCTAACAATAGAGACATGACAATGAGCCTTAAAATAGCTGTTACTGTCCAGAAGGGAAACCAGGCATTTGTTCTGGAGAGCTCACTTCCAGCTTCTGCTCAGTCCCTCAGCAGCTGCCAAAAGTGCCATTTGGGTTTTAAATGCAATTAGGAACATCAAAACCCTAAGAATAAAAGACCAACCATCATTTTACTATCTGTACAGGTAGGGGAATCATAGAATCACCTGGGTTGGAAGAGACCTCCAAAGCACATCCAGTCCAACCTCTCTGCACTCAGCAGGGACATCTCCAACTAGATCAGGTTGCCCAGAGCCTTGGCGAGCCTCACTGTGAATATCTCCAGGGATGGGGCTTTAACCACCTGCCTGGGCAACCTGTTCCACTGCTCAGCCACCCTCATTTTAAAGAACTTGTTCCTCACATACAATCTAAACCTCCCCTTCTCCAATTTCAAGCCATTGCCCCTTGTCCTACTACTGAAGGCCTTTGTAAACAGCCCCTTTCCAGCCTTCTTGCAGCTCCCCTTCAGGTACTGGAAGGTGGCAATTAGGTCTCCCCAGAGCCTTCTCTACTCCAGAAGGAGAGAGGGCACTGACAGGGAGGATCCAAGGTCTGAAAGAGTGTAAAAGGAGGGGAAAAAGAGATGATAGATAGAGAGGGAGTCAACACATCAAGCCATGAGACTAGAACAGGGAACATCTCTTCTCTGCTTCTTAGCTGTAAGCACAGAGGCAGGCACTGAGGGAATCAAACACCTTACAGAGCTCCTCATACAGGGCCTGACAGCAAAACCTCCTCCTTCAGGCTGCTGTGGCCTTGAAGGATCCAGAATAACAACTGGACAAACTGGGGTGGGATAGTAAAGATGACCCCCTGAGCTGAAGCTGACTCTGACCTGTGGGCTGCTGGAAGCTCAGTGCATAGGTGTAATATCACTAGGGACTAGGAAAAACATTTTCCAGCACATGGGTGATCAAACAGCAGACTATGAGGTTGTGGGTTGTCCACCCCTGAAGGGACTCAGAGAGCTGGACCAGGTCCTGCACAATCTCATCTTGCTGGGCCAGCTTTGTCTGGGGGCTTGGGACACAGGGACCTCCCTTCCAGCCAGCAGCATTTGGTGTTTGGGTGCTTCTGTGGATAGAATAGAATAGAATAGAATAGAATAGAATAGAATAGAATAGAATAGAATAGAATAGAATAGAATAGAATAGAATAGAATAGAATAGAATAGAATAGAATAGAATAGAATAGAATAGAATTAACCAGGTTGGAAGAGACCTCTGGGATCATCGAGTTCAACCTAGCACCGAACACCATCTAATCAACTAAACCATGGCACCAAGAACTCCATCCAGTCTCTTCCTAGACACTTCCAATGATGGTGACTCCACCACCTCCCTGGGCAGCACATTCCAATGGCCAATCTCTCTTTCTATGAAGAACTTCTTCCTAACCTCCAGCCTAAACCTCCCTTGGCACAGCTTGAGACTGTGTCCTCTTGTTCTGGTGCTGGGTGCCTGGCAGAAGAGACCAACCCCCACCTGGCTACAACCTCCCTTCAGGGAGTTGCAGAGAGCAAGAAGGTCTCCTCTGAGCCTCCTCTTCTCCAGGCTAAGCAACCCCAGCTCCCTCAGCCTCTCCTCACAGGGCTGTGCTCCAGACCCCTCCCCAGCTTTGTTGCCCTTCTCTGGACACCTTCAGCATCTCAACATCTTTCCTAAACTGAGGGGCCCAGAACTGGACACAGGACTCAAGGTGTGGCCTGAGCAGTGCTGAGCACAGGGCAGAATAACTTCCCTGCTCCTGCTGGCCACACTGTTCCTGATGCAGCCCAGGATGCCCTTGGCCTTCTTGGCCACCTGTGCACACTGCTGGCTCACGTTCAGCCGACTATGTGATCTTGCAAAGCCACGTGGATCTCCACCCCAAGAGCATCTCCAGCATCCCTTTTCAGTCTCCTGTGCTTGAGGCTTGAATGCCACCACTCCTCCTGTGACAGCATCACAGCTGCTTTGCTGTGAATGCTGCACACCAAATTATTGTTATTACACTATTGGGAATGGGGGGTGGGGTGGGGGGTTGGGGGGGTAAGGGAGAGGAGAATGGACACAGAGGACTTAAACTCATTTACCAGGACCTTTCAGAGCCTGCACAAGACTTCAAGCTCTTCACATACACACACAAATCCAACTGCTGAAAGCTCCAGGGAGCAGCAGAATTTAGTCCTAAGACTGACATGGAAATAGATTAATTTTTTTCTCTGTCCCCCTCCCCCCCCCCATTTCATATTCTAATTACAATTCTTCTCCCCCTACTATTTTCTGTTCTCATTACAGTCTTCAAATTGCTCTGCAAATTCTGTACCTTATTCTGCTCTTCCTACCATCTTTGTCATGGAAATGAGAAACAGAATGTATAAGCATGAAAATATTGCCGAGATCAAAATCCTGCTTAACCCTTTCCTGTGCGACTCTGAAGGGAAGAGAAAGCAGCAACAGAGCAGCTCAGCCTCCAGCCAGCCTGCTCTCTTCCTCCCAGCTAGAAGAATGCCCAGAGACTAGTAACTACAAGGCCAAGGTTGCTCACACTGACACCCCTGATGGCCATGGAGAAGTGGTTGGGTTTTTTTTTAGCACAGCAGGTTTTGCCCCTGAGGGCAGATTCAGAGATTCATACAGTATCACAGTATCACTAAGGTTGGGAGAGACCTCAAGGATCATCGAGTCCAACCTACCAACACAGACCTCATGACTAAACCATGGCACCAAGTGCCACATCCAATCCCCTTTTGAACGCCTCCAGGGACGGAGACTCCACCACCTCCCTGGGCAGCACATCCCAATGGCCAACAACTCTCTCAGTGAAGAACTTTCTCCTCACCTCCAACCTAAACTTCTCCTGGCACAGCTTGAGACTGTGTCCTCTTGTTCTGGTGCTGGTTGCTACAGAGAAGAGACCAACCCCTTCCTGGCTACAACCACCTTTCAGGTAGTTGTAGAGGGCAATGAGGTCACCCCTGAGCCTCCTCTTCTCCAGGCTAAGCAACCCCAGCTCCCTCAGCCTCTCCTCACAGGGCTGTGCTCAAGGCCTCTCCCCAGCCTTGTTGCCCTTCTCTGGACACCTTTCAAGTCTCTCAATGTCCTTCTTAAACTGAGGAGCCCAGAACTGGACACAGTACTCAAGGTGTGGCCTAACCAAAGCAGAGTACAGGGCACAATGACTTCCCTGCTCCTGCTGGCCACACTGTTCCTGGTGCAGGCCAGGATGCCCTTGGCCCTCTTGGCCACCTGGGCACACTGCTGGCTCACATTCAGGCAGCTGTTGATCAGCACCCCCAGGACCCTCTCTGTTTGGGAGCTCTCAGCCACTCTGACCCCCACCTGTAGCTCTGCTTGGGGTTGCTGTGACCAAAGTGCAGCACCTGGCACTTGGACTTGCTAAATGCCATTCCATTGGATTCTGCCCATCTGTCCAGTTGGTTGAGGTCCCTCTGCAGAGCCTCTCTACCCTCCAGCAGATCAACTCCTGCCCCCAGCTTAGTGTCATCTGCAAACTTGCTGATGACTGACTCAACCCCCTCATCCAGATCATCAATGAAGATATTAAAGAGGACTGGGCCCAGAATGGGTCATAGAAGGGGTTAGGTTGGAAGGGACCTTAAATATCATCTGGTTCCAATGACCCTGCTGTGGGCAGGGACACCTCCCACCAGACCAAGGCCTTTACAACCTCTCTGGGCAACCTATTTCAGTGCCTCACCACCCTCACCATAAAGAATTTCTTCCTAAGATCCACTCTAAATCTCCCCTTTTCCACCTTAAAATCATTCCCTCTCATCCTATCACTCCAATCCCTTGTCAAAAGTCACTCCCCCGCCTCAGCTCTCCTGTAGCCCCCTTCAGGCACTGGAAGTCTGCTTTGAGATCTCCCTGGAACCTTTTCTTCTCTGGGCCAAACTTTGCAGCCTCTCCCCATAGGGGAGGTGCTGCAGCACTCTGATCTGAGTGACTTTGATCATACTCAGGCGATGGTGTTTCGGTTTAGCTTTCATTTTCCTGAGCAGCCCATTGTGATGCTGGCTGGGGGGGCTGGTGGGTGGTGCTCTGGAAGATCTGGGGTGCATGGAAGATAGACTCATAGAATCAATAAGGTTGGAAAAGACCTCAGAGATCATCAAGTCCAACCTGTCACCCAGCACCTCCTGACTAACTAAACCATGGCTCCAAGTGCCACGTCCAAGCCCTTTTTTGAACACCTTCTCTCCCATGGTGTGCATCTCACCAGAGCTGCATCTTTGGCCTGCTTTTTCCTCAAACTTCGGGCATAGCTATGGAAAACAGGGAGCCTGGGAGGTGAGCAGCACCTCCTGGGACCCCAGCATGCAGCCCAGACCTCTCCAGCCCATCTCCGACCACGCTTGTCGCTGTTTATTTTGCACGATAAGATTGCGTCAAGGCAACTGCCAGGCTCGGGCACACACAGCACTTCCTTCTCAACACCAAACAAGCAGCACACCCTGCCTTGTTTACCATGATTATGCAGGTGCTGGAGGAGTTTATCTGCAAAAAAAAAACCAAGAAAAAAAAAAGAAAGGGGAAAAAAAATGAACCAGCAGGTCCTTGCTCAGCTGCTCCTTCTCCCATCGGCAGCTGGGCAACCAGGAGAGCTGCTGGGAACCAGCTCCTGCTGCAACATTCTGTGCCCTGCGTGTGGCAGGGGAAGGAGGAAGGCAAACGGATGCAGCAGGTTTCCTGGCACTGGGCTGGTGTGGAGGCAGCCTGAAACAAATCCAGTAAGTGATAACGAGACCCGACTGCACCGCCTGCCTCCCCAGTACCACTTGTAATTCACAGGAAGCGGAGAGAGGCAGCAAACATGCAAAGATCTAAAAGAAGCTGTGGAGGCTCTGTGCAAGAACTGTGCCAGCCTCAAAGGCACCTCGAAACATTGTTTTCTGCAAGAGAAAACCTCAGGGCTGAGATAAAAATAGAGCTTCTACCTGTCTGCCTTGGAAGCAGCTACCAGCATGGCTCTGCTCTGCTCTGCTCTGCTCTGCAAGGCTCTTACGGAGATGCTGGTTTTGACACCAGATCAGCAGACCTGGATGCAAGCAGGGCTAACACTGAGGAAGGGCCACGGGTGGCCATCAACACCAAAACAGCCAAGGAAAGCAAGGGAGCACTTGGGAAGTGAAAACCTTCAGTCTCTACCCTGTAATTTTGCACCCCCTGGCCCAGGGACTGAGCATACTGTGGGCAGCAAGGTTTGGAGGCACATCCAAGCCCAGGGCTGAATGTGAACACCTGGATCACAATGAAGCAGTACAGATGAGAAGTGGCCTGCTGGAAAGAAGGACCTGGCAGTGCTGGGGGACAGCAAGTTCACCATGAGCCAATGATGTGGCCTGATGGCCAAGGAGGCAAATGGTCTCTTGGGGTGCATTCAGAAGAGTGTGACCAGCAAGTCAGGGGAGGTTCTACTTCCCCACTACTCTGTCCCAGTGAGGCCACATCTGGAGTAACATTTCCAGTTCTGGGCTCCCTAGTTCGAGAGACAAGGAACTGCTGGAGAGAGTCCAGCAGAGGCTACAAAGATGCTGAGGGGCCTGGAACAGCTCTGTGAGAAGGAAAGGCTGAGAGCCCTGGGGCTGTTGAGCCTGGAGAAGAGCAGCCCCAGAGGGGATCTGAGCTCAGCAAGAGCTAAAAGGTGGGGGGGCAAAAGGATGGGGGCAGGCTCTTCGCAGTGCCCAGTGACAGAACAAGGGGCAGTGGGCACAACATGGAACCCAGGAGGTTCCATCTGAACAGGAGGAGAAACTTCTTTGTGGTGAGGGTGCTAGAGGCCTGAAACAGGCTTCCCAGAAAGGATGTGGAGTCTCCTGCTTTTTTAGAGAGATTCCAAACCCAGCTGGACATTGTGATCCTGGGCAACCTGCTGCGGGTGACCCGCGCTTTAAGCAGGGGGATTTGGACCAGATGATCTCCAGAGGTTCTTTCCATCCCCCACCATGCTGAGATTCTGTGAATAAAAGCTATTGAGGGATGAGGAGGAGTAGAGTGTGAGCAAGCAACGGCAGTGGCTGCCGGCAGCGCAGCCCCGCGCCAGCAGTCGCTGTGGTTACGCCGGGTGTGACGCAGGGCACCGCACGGGACTTGTTCTGGAAATCTCTCTTTATCTCTTCCCAACTGCAAGGTAAATCAATAAAGAACTACAGCAGTGCTGGGTGCAGAGAGGAAGAGAGCTGTCAGCAGAGGGATGCAAGGATTGCTTAAAGCTGCTCACTTTTTCCCACCCTGTATTCTCCTCCTGATCCCGGCGCCTTGGAGACAGCTGTACAGGGTAACAACCTGGCCCCCCAAACATCTCCTAACTCACTCCAAAATGACACAAAGTCACATGTGTTACTCGATGGCCATTCATGAAGGCAAACATCCACACTGATTCACTCTACAGTCGCTGTTCCTTCAGCAACGCCAGGCTGAGCACAGCTCATAGCACACACACTGTTCACGGGCACGCGCAGCCAGTGCTTCCCTAAATGCTTCCATCATAGGAAGCTTTGTCACACCAGCAAGAACAAAACCACATCCCTGCACCCAAGAATTCAGGATCATGAGGGTTTTGTCACAGAATCATAGAGCTGGTTGGAAAAGTCCTTAAGATCATTGAGTCCAATCATCTCCCTGCACACAATGGTCAGACTGCGGCCCTGAGCTCCTCATCCAAACAGCTTTTAAACATCACCAGGGATGGGGACTCCACCACTTCCCTGGGCAGCCTGTTCCAATGCCTGACACCCTTCTGGGGAAGAAATGTTTCCTTATATCCAACCTAAGCCTCCCCTGGTGCAATTTGAGGCCATTTCCTCTCCTCCTGTCACTTGTTACCTGCAAAAAGAGGCCAATCCCCACCTGGCTCCAACCTCCTTTCAGGGACTTGTAGAGAGCAATGAGGTCTCCCCTCAGCCTCCTCATCTCCAGGCTAAACAACCCCACCTCCCTCAGCTGCTTCTCACAGGACTTGTGTTCAAGACCCCTCACCAGCCTTGTTGCCCCTCTCTGGACCCACTCCAGCACCTCTATGTCCTTCCTGTAGTGAGGTCCCCAAAACTGAACCCAGTCCTCCAGGTATGACCCCCTGAGTGCTGACTCCAGGGGTTTCTTCTGTTGCAAAGCATCAGGGAGAGGAAGAATCAATTCTCAAGGCATCTTTGACGAGAATGGGGAGCGGGGTGCAAAGACAGCTAGCCAGGAGGGAGCAAAACAAATCTGAGTCATTTACAGAGCAGTTTCTGAAACACAAATATTTGGCACCGGTGAAAATCTGCTGTCGGTAGCTCTTGCACTCCACTGTCTATGCAAATAACCCTCCCAGAGGCACAGAGCATGACTTGCAAAAAGAAAAGAAAGAAAAAAACCCAAACAAAACAGAGAGAAAACAGAGCTGCCAAAGTGCAACCCATCTCACAATTTTACCTCCAACACTGGGCATGTTCATGATTTAGAGAGCAGGTCTGGGGAGGAGCAGCTGGGGGAACTGGGGTTGTTTTAGTCTGGAGGAAAGGCAGCTTTGTCCTTGGCACTGGCCTGAGCAGCATGCTGCAGGGTTGGGTGCAATAACCCAGCCCCTGGGGCTGCTCTGCCCCTGTGGTCCCAAGCCCTGAGAACAGCAACAGCCCAGGAAGCAGCAGCTGCAGAGGGTGGGGAGGGAGGTGGTGAAGGCACAGCCGCGCTCAGGACGTGGGCGCTCGCCCTCACTGCCAAGGCAGAGGCTGGAGCCAAAATCCACCAGCTGGAGAGCTGCAGGGAGGTGACCCAGAGCTCTGCAGATGTTGCAGGCATGAAGCTGCAAACACAGCACTGGTGGTGTGCTTTCTCATGCTGGGGACTCCAGGCATGCAAACCCAGGGTTTCACAGAGGCTGAGGCTCAGCAGGGTTTCACACCAGCCACACAAGCACATTGGAAAGGTGCCTCCACAGGCAGCACCACCACATCCTTCTACCTCCCACTTTATGAAGTGCTGAGTTAGGTTTGTCAGAGCTGTTGGGCTGTGCTTCCAGGGGCTGGTGCATGTAATGTCCCACCACTACACCTCCCTGGCCTCCATTGCTAGCATAGAATTGTTTCAGTTGGAAAACACCTCTGAAACCACTGAGCCCAACCATCAACCTGAGACCACCATGGCCAGTAAACCATGTCCTGAAGGGCCAGGTCCACACATTTCTTGAACACCTACAGGGACAGGGACTCCATCACTATGCTGTATCCTAAGCTGCTATCACTTCATTCCCAGCCTCAACTTCTAGCTATTCAAACACCCCAACAGACCACCCCTCCCAAGCACTTCCACCTTCAGATCTTTTCTTTTTCTTCTTTATTTTTGTGTTTTTTTAGGAGCCTCTCTGTGTTCATCTTAATAATCACAGAATCATAGAATGCATCACAGAATCACAGAATCAACCAGGTTGGAAAAGACCTCAGAGGTCATCAAGTCCAACCTGTCACCCAACACCTCCTGACAACCAAACCATGGCTCCAAGTGCCACATTCTATCCTTTCTTGGTAGTCTCCAGGGATGGGGACTCCACCACCTCCTCTCTGGGCAGCACATTCCAATGGCCAATTACTCTTTCATTGGGTTGCAGGGAACCCTTGAAGGCTGGACAAGATGACCTTAGAAGGCACCTTGCAACCCAATGCAGTCTGTGAATCTCTGAATCTTGACCAACACCCCTGCAGTGAGCGGGGACATTAGATCAGGTTACTCAGGGCTCCATCAAGTCTGACATTGAACGCCTCCAGGAATGGGGACTCCACCACATCTCTGAGCAACCTCTTCCAGTATTTCACCACCTTCAATGTGCAGAACTTCTTCTTGATGTCCAACTGAAATCTCCTGTGTTCCAGTTTCAAACCAATCCCCCCTCTTCCTATCATAGAATCATAGAACCAGTAAGGTTGGAAAAGACCTCAGAGATCATCAAGTCCAACCTGTCACCTCATGACTAACTGAGCCATGGCTCCAAGTGCCACATCCAATCCCCTCTTGAACACCTCCAGGGATGGGGACTCCACCACCTCCCTGGGCAGCACATTCCAATGGCCAATCTCTCTTGCTGGGAAGAACTTTCTCCTCACCTCCAGCCTAAACCTCCCCTGGCATAGCTTGAGACTGTGTCCTCTTGTTCTGGTGCTGGTTGCCTGGGAGAAGAGACCAACCCCCACCTGGCTCCAACCTCCCTTCAGGGAGTCGGAGAGAGCAAGAAGGTCTCCCCTGAGCCTCCTCTTCTCCGGGCTAAGCAACCCCAGCTCCCTCAGCCTCTCCTCACAGGGCTGTGCTCCAGACTTCTCACCAGCTCCCCCTCAGCCTTCTGTGGGTCCCATTCGTCCTTCCCAGCAAACTTTGCTGTCACATTTCTTTCACCCCTTGCGCAGAGCAGGTAGCTCATGAGCCCTGCCGCCGAGCCAGCCCCAGGTTTACTTCTCCAAATCTACAACTCAGCGTTAAGAAATCCCCAACATCTTGACAAGACAGTTGAAAGCTCATTAAAATTAATGAAACTAATCAGCAAGAGGCACCTCTGATGATTATTACGCCCCTGCCTCGCTGTAAATAATTGAATGGATATATTATTACTACTATTACCATTATTATTACTATTATTAACTCCAACAAAACGTTTCAAGAGCCTTGATGAGCAAGAGAGGGGGAAAAAAAAAAAAGCCATTTTGCCCAAACTAATTAATGCCTTAAATAAAAATAAACAGAGGGAGTCTTCCTGATTTTAGCAAAGTCCCTGCCTCTTTCCAGGCAATTCAAAGCCAGACTGACAGCTTCAGAGATAGGGAAATGGGCAGATAAGATAAACAGGCACAATACAAACTTGTCCCAAGCCTTTTTAGAGTCTTTCTCTGCACCACTTCCAGCTCATTAAATTACAGTATTGCCATAGATTCGCTGCAAAATGATCTTTTATCTGGGCTCCTTTTAAAGCTATTTGGCATTTGCTAGTATTTTCTATTATAAATCTAATTGCAGATTCCAAACAGACAAGGGCTCATTAAGCCTTAATTATGCACATGTTGTTTTCAACAAACATTTTCATTTGGACTGCTGTGAGCTGTAATTGTTCGGAAGGCACCGCAGCCTCCCATCAGCCCTCCTTCCTGGCATGGCAAAAGCTGCTTTCAAGTAGGTCATGGCTTGGCTGAGCAAACCATTTGCAACCTGTGGAGTTTCAGAGGATCAGGAAGGTTGGAAAAGACCTCCAAGATCATCAGGTTCAACCTTCTAGCTGTGACCATGACCCCCATGTGCCAACGTCTACTTGTTTGGTTGAACACTTCCAGGGACGGTGACTCCATCACCTCCCTGGGCAGCCTGTTCCAATGCCTGACCACTTCCAGGAAAGATATTCTTCCTAATATCCAATCTGAACTTCTCCTGGCACAGCTTGGGGCCATTTCCTCTTGTCCTGTTGTTAATTACTTGGGAGAAGAGGCCAACACCAGCCTCACTACAATCTCCTTTCATGTAGTTGTAGAGAGCAATGAGGTCTCCTCTCAGCCTCTTCTTCTCCAGGCTGAACAATCCCAGCTCCCTCAGCCTCACCTCACAAAATCTGCTCTCCAAACCCCTCTGCTCTGCCCCAGTGTGACCACATCTGGAGTATTTGGTGCACTTCTGGGCTCCACAGTTCCAGAGAAACAGAGAACTAGAATGAGTCCAGTAGAAGCTTCAAAGCTGAGGAGCCTGGAGCATCTCTGTGAGGAAGAAAGGCTGAGAGCCCTGGGGCTGTTGTACCTGGGGAAGGACAACCTGAGAGGGGATCTGAACAATGCTCAGCAAGAGATTAAGTGTGGGGGGCAAAGGGATGGGGCCAGCCTCTTCTCAGTGGTGTCCAGTGATAGGAGAAGAGGTAGAGGATATGAACTGGAACCCAGGAGGTTCCACATGAAAATAAGCAAAAAAATTCTATACTTTGAGGGTAGCAGATCCCTGGACCAGGTTACCCAGAGAGGATGTGGAGTCTCCATCTCTGGGGACATTCCAAACCCACCTGGATGTGTTCCTGGGTGATTTACTCTAGGTGATCCTGCTCAAGCAGGAATGATGATCTTCAGAGGTTCCCTCCAACCCCCACAGTCAGTGATTCTGTGAAAGTCACTACATGCAAACCTCATCACAGAATCAACCAGGTTGGAAAAGACCTCAGAGATCATCAAGTCCAACCTGTCACCCAAGATCTCATGACTGCTAAACCATGGCACCAAGTGCCACACCCAATCCCCTCTTGAACACCTCCAGGAATGGGGACTCCACCACCTCCATGGGCAGCACATTCCAATGGCTAACAACTCTCTCTGGGAAGAACTTTCTCCTCACCTCCAGCCTAAACTTCCCCTGGAGCAGCTTGAGACTGTGTCTTCTTGTTCTGGTGCTGCTTGCTGGGGGGAAGAGGCCGACCCCCACCTGGCTACAAACTCCCTTCAGGGAGATGGAGAGAGCAAGAAGGTCTCCCCTGAGCCTCCTCTTCTGCAGGCTAAGCAACCCCAGCTCCCTCAGCCTCTCCTCACAGGGCTGTGCTCCAGACCCCTCCCCAGCTTTGTTGCCCTTCTCTGGACACCTTCAAGTGTCTCAATGTCCTTGTTAAACTGAGGAGCCCAGAACTGAACACAGTACTCAAGGTGTGGCCTGAGCAGTGCTGAGCACAGGGCACAATGACTTCCCTGCTCCTGCTGGCCACACTGTTCCTGATGCAGGCCAGGATGCCATTGGCCCTCTTGGCCACCTGTGCACACTGCTGGCTCATGTTCAGCCAGCTGTCAATCAGTACCCCCAAGTCCCTTTCTGTTTGTCAGCCTCCCCTGAGCCTCATTTGGGGAGAAAATGTTCCTTCTAATAAATAATTTCCCACCTAATGAAGCTTTAGGGCTCCAAGGGTAGGCTGGAGGTACTGACTGCCGCTGCACCCAGAAGTCCGGCAGGTTTCAGCACTGCTGGAAACATCAAGGTGCTAATACAATTGGCTCTGCAACTTCTAGCCTGAAATCCTGCTGGCCAGATCTCCAGCATAGCATCTCAGGATGAGAGAGGTGGCCAGACAACAAGGCCTCATTTCATCACCAAGTTGGTATCCTCCTTCCTCATG
Source organism: Melanerpes formicivorus (assembly GCF_026170545.1). Taxonomy (NCBI): domain Eukaryota; kingdom Metazoa; phylum Chordata; class Aves; order Piciformes; family Picidae; genus Melanerpes; species Melanerpes formicivorus. Next base: position 242,963 of record NW_027142371.1, on the reverse strand, counting down.
TTTCTTTCCCTCTTCTCAGTGTAGGGGCTGACAAACGTCATGTTGCAGAGGCTCGTGTTGCAATGTTAGAAGGGAAATATGTCAGAGCAAGCATGAAATCTTACAGCCTTGCTTTTGAGGAAGACAACTTTTCAAGCAGCAGTTTGACCTAGAAAGGTTTTCTAGGTCGCTGTGACTTGGCATGTGGAAGTCTGACCTACTAAATCCAACGCGAGAACACGACAGGGCTGGTTTCAAGCTGTCGGTGTCAGATCATTCATCAGTTCAGAGGCACTGCCTACAAAACTCCTAGTCATGGATTCACAAAGAAGGTGTCACCAGGCTCCTTCTGGTGGGGAAGGATCTGCCTTGCTCACATTAACTCCCACTGGCAAAGACAAAATGTAAAAGCTCCCTTGACAAGCTGCATTCCCACCCCTCTCACACACTCAAACCATGATGGATTTATGGCTGCTCTGCTCCTTCCACTCCTGTTAAAGTGCCCCAAACTGGCCTGCTCCCAGCTTTGCTGTGGGGTGGGAACCTGAAGGTCTGGCCACTCTCATTTGTATGGGTGCAGCCCACTAACTAGCACAGC
>NW_027142371.1:209886-237386 GCF_026170545.1 Melanerpes formicivorus | reverse complement strand
GTGCTGATTTCCTGGGAGAAGAGCCCAACCCCCACCTGGCTCCAACCTCCCTTCAGGGAGATGGAGAGAGCAAGAAGGTCTCCCCTGAGCCTCCTCTTCTCCAGGCTAAACAACCCCAGCTCCCTCAGCCTCTCCTCACAGAGCTGTGCTCCAGACCCCTCCCCAGCTTTGTTGCCTTTCTCTGGACACCTTCCAGCAACTCAACCTCTTTCCTAAACTGAGGAGCTCACAACTGGACACAGGACTCAAGGTGTGGCTTAACCAGTGCTGAGCACAGGGCAGGATGAGCTCCCTGCTCCTGCTGGCCACACTGTTCCTGATGCAGGCCAGGATGCCCTTGGCCTTCTCAGCCCCCTGGGCACACTGCTGGCTCATCTGAAGTACTTAACCAGGTCTCCTGTTGCTTAATATCTTTATTAATGAGCTGGAAACCAGGCTGCACAGAGAAACAAAGTTTGCAGATGAAAAGAAGGTTATTTAGGTGTATGAGAAGCGAGGAAGCCTTGGGAATTTCACAGCCACCTAAGCGAGCAGAAGCCGAGAGGAGAGCCGGAGAAGCCCAGCGCTGACAAATGCAGGCATGAGCACTCCAGGTTGGAAATCCTTCCAGGCTTGAGCAGGGCTTAAATTAACTGAGCATTAAGTGGTAAGACCAGCTAGCAGATCAACCACCCCATGGAAAGCTCTCCTGAAAGCACAGCACCGCCAAAATGACAGAGTGCCAAAATAACAGGGCAGAAAATAATAGAGCAAAGCCTGCACTGCTGTTATCCACACTGCCAGCACACTTTGGCCTCAGGGGCTGCATGCAGTTCTGCTCACCTCCTGCTCACAGCAGAGATGCAGAACCAAAGGCAGAATCATGCAGTCAGAATTGTTGTGGCTGGAAAAGACCTCCAAGATCATCGAGTCCAACCTTCATCCAGCTCCACCAAGGCTGCTGCTCAAGCCTGGCCCTCAGCACCACATCTCTGCATCTTTCAAACACCTCCAGGGATGGGGATTCAACCACCTCCCTGGGCAGCCTGTGCCAGTATTTGAGAGCCCTTCAAGGGAAGTTTTTTTTGCAGCATCCAACCTAAACTTTCCCTGATGTAACCTCAGGCCCTTTTCTCCCATCCCATCTCCTGTCAACAGGGAGAAGAAATTAGGATAGGATAGGATAGGATAGGATAGGATAGGATAGGATAGGATAGGATAGAATAGAATAGGATAGAATAGAATAGAATAGAATAGGATAGGATAGGATAGGATAGGATAGAATAGAGTAGAATAGAGTAGAGTAGAGTAGAATAGAATAGTATAGAATAGAATAGAATAGAATAGAATAGAATAGAATAGAATAGAATAGAATAGAATAGAATAGAATAGAATAGAATAGAATAGAATAGAATAGACCAGGTTGGAAAAGACCTCTGAGATCACTGGGTCCAACCTCTCTCACCCAACACCATCTAATCAACTAAACCATGGCACCAAGCACCCCATCCAGTCTCCTCCTGAACACCTCCAATGATGGTGACTCCACCACCTCCCTGGGCAGCACATTCCAATGAGCAATCACTCCCTCTGTGTAGAACTTCTTCCTAACATCCCACCTAAGCCTCCCCTGGTGCAGCCTGAGACTGTGTCCTCTTGTTCTGGTGCTGGCTGCCTGGGAGAAGAGACCAACATCTGCCTGCAGATGCAGCTCCCACTCATGGCTGGGTCAGAAGCTCAGCTCCTAGTGAAACAAATCAAGGCTTTGCTCACTGAAGGCAGACCTTCAGAGCAGGCTGGGCTCTAGAAGTGTTCATACGTCTCAAAGCAGAGCTGTAATACTTGTAGGGGGACAAATTCACTTCTGGTTATAGATTTATACCTATGAGTAGTTTTGCTCCCCTCACTTAACCAAGAAAACCCACCCCAGTGCTTTCAAGATGCTTCATTTCAGGGCAGGAAAATCACATTCTGAGGCAAGCAGCATGAGAAACTTGTAACCACTACAAACCCAGCGTTGCTTCGGGGTGTTTCGGGGGCTTTGTTTCCACAGCTGTTTCCCAAGCTGCTAGGAGACAAAGCTCTTCCTTTCTAGCAAGCCATGGTGCACCTCAATTGCCTCAATGAAGCAGGGCAATGCCTGACTACATACCTACACACTCACACCAAGGACTGTGTGCTGCCCTGCTCCATTGCATCTGGTTGGTCTCTTCTCCCAGGCACCCAGCACCAGAACAAGAGGACACAGTCTCAAGCTGTGCCAGGGGAGGTTTAGGCTGGAGGTGAGGAGAAAGTTCTTCTCAGAAAGAGTAATTGGCCATTGGGATGTGCTGCCCAGGGGGGTGGTGGAGTCCCCATCCCTGGAGGTGTTCAAGAGGGGATTGGATGTGGCACTTGGAGCCATGGTTTAGTTGTCAGGAGGTGTTAGATATTAGGTAAGAGGTTGGGCTTGATGATCTCTGAGGTCTTTTCCAGCCTGGTTGACTCTGTGGTTCTGTGGAGTCAGCTGGTGGCTGGAATCAAAGAGCAAATCCAGGCCAAGCTCAGTGCTGCCTCTGAGCAGCTCTATGAGAGGCAGGCAGAGAGGTGGCAGGAGCCCTTTGCAGAGGCAGAGGGCAGGCAGGAGCCCTATGCAGAGGCAGGGGGGAGGCAGGAGCCCTTTGCAGGGGCAGAGTGCAGGCAGGAGCCCTTTGCAGGGGCAGGGGGCAGGCAGGAGCCCTATGCAGAGGCAGGGGGGAGGCAGGAGCCCTTTGCAGAGGCAGAGGGCAGGCAGGAGCCCTATGCAGAGGCAAGGGGGAGGCAGGAGCCCTTTGCAGGAGCAGAGTGCAGGCAGGAGCCCTTTGCAGGGACAGAGGGTGGCAGGAGCCCTTTGCAGGGGCAGAGAGCAGGCAGGAGCCCTTTGCAGGGGCAGAGGGCAGGCAGGAGCCCTTTGCAGGGGCAGGGGGGAGGCAGGAGCCCTTTGCAGGGGCAGAGGGCAGGCAGGAGCCCTTTGCAGGGGCAGAGAGCAGGCAGGAGCCCTTTGCAGGGGCAGGGGGGAGGCAGGAGCCCTTTGCAGGGGCAGAGAGCAGGCAGGAGCCCTTTGCAGGGGCAGGGGGGAGGCAGGAGCCCTTTGCAGGGGCAGGGGGGAGGCAGGAGCCCTTTGCAGGGGCAGGGGGGAGGCAGGAGCCCTTTGCAGGGGCAGAGGGCAGGCAGGAGCCCTTTGCAGGGGCAGAGAGCAGGCAGGAGCCCTTTGCAGGGGCAGAGAGCAGGCAGGAGCCCTTTGCAGGGGCAGGGGGGAGGCAGGAGCCCTTTGCAGGGACACGGGGGGGGGGGGGGGGGGAGGGCAGGAGCCCTTTGCAGGGACAGAGGGGAGGCAGGAGCCCTTTGCAGGGGCAGGGGGGAGGCAGGAGCCCTTTGCAGGGACAGAGGGGAGGCAGGAGCCCTTTGCAGGGGCAGGGGGGAGGCAGGAGCCCTTTGCAGGGACAGAGGGGAGGCAGGAGCCCTTTGCAGGGGCAGAGGGCAGGCAGGAGCCCTTTGCAGGGGCAGAGAGCAGGCAGGATCCCTTTGCAGGGGCAGGGGGGAGGCAGGATCCCTTTGCAGGGGCAGAGGGCAGGCAGGAGCCCTTTGCAGGGGCAGAGAGCAGGCAGGAGCCCTTTGCAGGGGCAGAGAGCAGGCAGGAGCCCTTTGCAGGGGCAGGGGGGAGGCAGGAGCCCTTTGCAGGGACACGGGGCGGGGGGGGGGGGCAGGAGCCCTTTGCAGGGACAGAGGGGAGGCAGGAGCCCTTTGCAGGGGCAGGGGGGAGGCAGGAGCCCTTTGCAGGGGCAGAGAGCAGACAGGAGCCCTTTGCAGGGACAGAGGGGAGGCAGGAGCCCTTTGCAGGGGCAGAGGGCAGGCAGGAGCCCTTTGCAGGGGCAGGGGGGGGGCAGGATCCCTTTGCAGGGGCAGGGGGGAGGCAGGAGCCCTTTGCAGGGGCAGAGGGCAGGCAGGAGCCCTTTGCAGGGACAGAGGGGAGGCAGGAGCCCTTTGCAGGGGCAGAGGGGAGGCAGGAGCCCTTTGCAGGGACAGAGGGGAGGCAGGAGCCCTTTGCAGGGACAGAGGGTGGCAGGAGCCCTTTGCAGGGGCAGGGGGGAGGTTATTTTGGCAGCGGGGCGGATGCAGAGAACAAGCCACTTTAACTGAATATGGTAAACAGAGATGGAGTGATTAGAGCAAGAAGGAATGCAATAGGGCTGTGAGCTGCTTTGAATTGCCTTGGCTGACCACAATATCTGATAAAGACCCATGGAAAAAAAAAAGTTCTGGTTTCCTCTTGCATGTAATTGATTATCTGCGTGAGATCTGCTCTTTTCTACACACAGTCACTGGCAGCCCTCTGACAGGCAGTTACTTGGTGATGCTGCCAGAAATAGCCCAGAGCAGGAACAGTTAGGTGGTTATTTGTTTTGGTTTTGGGGTCACAGCCTCCAGAAGTGAGAAAGGATGCAAAACCCTCTCCCAGAGCATGCAGCAGGGAGGTTTGCTCTGAGGAGCTGAGGTGTAACTGCTCTGAGCCACGCATGACCAACACAGCTCCTTAGCTGCTTTTAAAACAGGGAAGGAATAAACATAGAATTGTCAGGGTTGGAAGGGGCCTCAAGGATCAGCCAGGTCCAACCCCCCTGCCATGGCCTCACACTACAGCAGGTTGCTCACAGCTACCTCCAGCCTGGCCTTAAAAACCTTCCTTCTTCCACCACCTCCCTGGGCAACCTGTGCCAGGCTCTCACCACCCTCATGGGGAACAACTTCTTCCTAACATCCAATCTCAATCTCCCCATTTCTAGTTTTGCTCCATTCCCTCCCAAGTCCTATCACTCCCTGACACCCTCAAAAGTCATAGAATCAATAAAAGTCCCTCCCCAGCTTTCTTGGAGCCCCCTTCAGATCCTGGAAGGCCACAAGGTGGTCTCCTGGGAGCCTTCTCTTCTCCAGACCAAACAATCCCAACTCCCTCAGTCTGTCCTCATAGCAGAGCAGCTCCAGCCCTCTGCTCCTCCTCGTGGCCCTTCTCTGGACACCTTCCAGCACCTCCAGAGCCTTCCTCTAACAGAGGCTCCAAAACTGGACCCAGAGCTCCAGCTGTGTTCTCACCAGAGCAGAGTAGAGGGGGAGAATCCCCTCACTACAGCAGGTTGCTCACAGCCACCTCCAGCCTGGCCTTAAAAACCTTCCTCCTTCTACCACCTCCCTGGGCAACCTGTGCCAGGCTCTCACCACCCTGTTGGGGAACAAGTTCATCCTAACATCCAACCTGAATCTCCCCATTTCTAGCTGAAGACTAGATGGTGGTGCACAGAAGGAGATGGCCCTGGGGAATCCCTGTGCCTGGGAAGGGCTGGGGCATACAAATGGATGATGGAGAGCAGCAGTTTGGGATAGAGCTGGTGGAAGAGTGGCCACAAGCAATAGGTCCTTTGTCTTTCCTGCTGTTAGATTCCTCTAACACAGCTGCAGCACAGGAGGAGTTCACCAGAAGAATTTTGCCCAGGCCAGCCTGGGTGTCTGCAGCACCTCTTGTCTGCCCTCATCTCCATCGACTCCTTCACCAGCCACAAAAGGCAGCTCTGTGCCTTTAATTCCCTGGGGTTGGCCAGGTAATCAACGAACAAAAAGCAACCAGAATCAAGCAGAAGAAAGCCCAACAGGACCTTGAAGCTGCAGGCTGCCAATGCTGCAACCAAAAGGTGCCATGATGCCTGGCAGGCAGGGCTGGCCTGGGGTGGGTATGATGCTGGGAAGCAGAGGGAGCTCACCTGCTGGCAGTGGGAAGGAGCCCAATGTTCACACCAACAGGTTCCTGCGTGCAGTTAATCAACTTACTGCAAGAGCACTCAGCAAAAGCTGGGATGAATATTTGCCTCCCCAGGCTCCTAACATGCCAAAACAATAATCAATGGAATAGGAAACTGAATCCCAGTTAGAGCAAGTGGAAAATGTTGCTGTTTCTTGCACCTTCCCTCCTCTTGATCCCTTCCAGTCAGGGGAGGCACCAAGCCCTTTGCAGGCAATGCTGGGTGGAGGCAGAGTGGGGAGAGGGCAGCACTGGGTGCAGCCAGAGTGAGGTGAGGGCAGCACTGGGTGCAGGCAGAGTGGGGAGAGGGCAGCACTGGGTGCAAGCAGAGTGAGGTGAGGGCAGCACTGGGTGCAGGCAGAGTGGGGAGAGGGCAGCACTGGGTGCAAGCAGAGTGAGGTGAGGGCAGCACTGGGTGCAGGCAGAGTGGGGAGAGGGCAGCACTGGGTGCAGGCAGAGTGGGGAGAGGGCAGCACTGGGTGCAAGCAGAGTGAGGTGAGGGCAGCACTGGGTGCAGGCAGAGTGGGGAGAGGGCAGCACTGGGTGCAGGCAGAGTGGGATGAGGGCAGCACTGGGTGCAGGCAGAGTGGGGTGAGGGCAGCACTGGGTGCAGGCAGAGTGGGGAGAGGGCAGCACTGGGTGCAGGCAGAGTGGGATAAGGGCAGCACTGGGTGCAAGCAGAGTGAGGTAAAGGTAGCACTGGGTGCAGGCAGAGTGGGGAGAGGGCAGCACTGGGTGCAGGCAGAGTGGGGAGAGGGCAGCACTGGGTGCAGGCAGAGTGGGATAAGGGCAGCACTGGGTGCAGGCAGAGTGGGGTGAGGGCAGCACTAGGTGCAGGCAGAGTGGGGTGAGGGCAGCACTAGGTGCAGGCAGAGTGAGGTGAGGGCAGCACTGGGTGCAAGCAGAGTGAGGTGAGGGCAGCACTAGGTGCAGGCAGAGTGGGGTGAGGGCAGCACTGGGTGCAAGCAGAGTGAGGTGAGGGCAGCACTGGGTGCAAGCAAAGTGGGGTGAGGGCAGCACTAGGTGCAGGCAGAGTGGGGTGAGGGCAGCACTGGGTGCAAGCAGAGTGAGGTGAGGGCAGCACTGGGTGCAGGCAGAGCCAGGTGCAGGCAACACAGGTTGCAGGCAGATCTGAGTGTCTTCCCTGTCTGCTCTGCTTCCCATGGGGCTGATCTTTTGGCACCTGTCCCTGGTTCCCTGGTAGCCTCAATAGAGCAAAGCCATAAAGGAGTTCAGGAGAAGAAGGAAGGGGCAGGGGCAGGAGCACTGCAGGCTGAGCATGGGGATCAAGCCTGTGGGTTTTGGTGTTTGTGCATCCCCCCCAAGAGAGCAATTGGATGTGATCAGACAACTGACAGGAGGCTGGAAGACCCAACCTAAATACCACGTGCTGTGTTACTTTACCCAATGTCTTCCCTGCCCACCTTCCTTTCAGCCCTTCCCCTCTATGCTCCATCACTCCCAGCTCTCATGCTGCCTGCATCCCAAAAGCACTCCCAGGCAAGCAGCAGGTTGGGGTTTCTAAGGCACCTCTCACAGCTTGGACAAACCAGCAGGAGAGGCTTTTCACTAACAGCTTCAGCACACAAAGCTCCTCTCTGGAAAGGTCTGAGTGGACACACTGGGAGAGGGTGCCAGCCCCAGGAGAGGTGGTTTCCTGGTGCCCACAGCCACTCCTGCCACAATGGACAGCAAAGCTGGGATGGTTTTCTCTTCTTCTGGTAGCACCATCCCTGCAATGTCAGCATGAGGGCAGCAAGCCCCAGGTGTGCTCAGGAAGGATGCCAGGAAATGCAGAGGCAGCTGCTGGATGTGCTTCTACCCCAAAATATGAGGCTGTCTTGAATGCTGCTTATGGAGTGAATCATAGAATCAGAATCTCTCATGTGCTTGAAGGAACCAAATGCTGCAGGTTTCCAGTGGGCTTGCTCACATGGTCATTTTCCTGTGCATCTCTAAAGAGAATACTCCAGGGGAACCTTAGAGCTGCCCTCCAGTGCTTGAAGGGATCCTACAGGAAGGCTGGAGAGGGACTTTCATCAGGGTGTCCAGAGACAGCACAAGGGGAATGGTTTTAAGCTGAGGGAGAGTAGGATTAGACTGGATCTTAGGAAGAAGTCCTTCAGTAGAAGGGTGGTGAGACTCTGCAATAGGTTGCCCAGAGAAGTTGTGGATGCCCTCTCCCTAGAGGTGGTCAAAGCCAGGCTGGATGAGGCCTTGTGCAACCAAGTCCAGTTGAGAGATGTCCCTGCCCATGGTGGGGGGGTTGGAGTAGATGATCTCTAAGGTCCCTTCCAACCTGAGCCATCCTGTGATTCTAGAACTAGAAGGTAGAGTAACTGAAGCTGACCTAAGGTAAAATGTTGTAGAAGTTAGATGTGCATGCACACTCTCTCTCACACACACATTTATTACTACTTATGTATTTATATCAACCCTGGAGGTGTTCAAGGCCAGGCTGGATGGGCCCTTGAGCAACCTGGTCCAGTGGAACCTGTCCCTGCCCACAGCAAGGGGGCTGGAACTAGATGATCTTCAAGGACCCTTCCAACCCAAACCATTCAATGATCCTGTGGCTTGTGCCCCCATACAAATGGATTTAACCTTAGTGTTTGTCTGTGTACATCTGTAAGATCCCAGTTTCTCTCTGCCTCCCCTTCTGCTGCTCAAGCCCAGCTCACACAGGGTCAGGGACTCAGGAGCACAGGTGCCAGGCAGGGTCTGCTCTGCATGGCCACCCTCCTGCTCCCCACTACAGCCCCACTTCTAACAGCTCCACACAGGCACCCAACTGCCTGGAGGCACAAAAGCTGGCAGCAGAGCAGACCCCCCTACATAGAATCATAGAATTGTCAGGGTTGGAAGGGACCTCAAGGATCAGCCAGTTCCAACCCCCCTGCCATGGCCAGGGACACCTCATGCTACAGCAGGTTGCTCACAGCCACATCCAGCCTGGCTGCAAACACCTCCAGGTAGGAGGCTTCCACCACCTCCCTGGGCAGCCTGTGCCAGGCTCTCACCACCCTCATGGAGAAGAAATTCTTCCTAACATCCAATCTGAATCTCCTCAGTTTAAGAAGGATGTTGAGACACTCAAATGTGTCCAGAGACGGGCAAGGAGGCTGGGGAGGGGTCTGGAGCACAGCCCTGTGAGGAGAGGCTGAGGGAGCTGGGGTTGCTTAGCCTGGAGAAGAGGAGGCTCAGGGGAGACCTTCTTGCTCTCTACAGCTCCCTGAAGGGAGATTGTAGCCAGGTGGGGGTTGGTCTCTTCTCCCAGGCAACCAGCACCAGAACAAGAGGACACAGTCTCAAGCTGTGCCAGGGGAAGTTTAGGCTGGAGGTGAGGAGAAAGTTCTTCCCAGCAAGAGAGTTGTTAGCCATTGGGATGTGCTGCCCAGGGAGGTGGTGGAGTCCCCATCCCTGGAGGTGCTCAAGAGGGGATTGGATGTGGCACTTGGAGCCATGGTTTAGTAGTCAGGAGGTGTTGGGTGACAGGTTGGACTTGAGGACTCTTGAGGTCTCTTCCAACCTTACTGATTCTATGATTCTACGATTCCCCACTTCCAGTTTTGCTCCGTTCCCCCTACATGGGAGTCAGCTGCAAAAAAAAACCAACCCACAAGAAACCCCAAACAACCAGACAAAAAACACAAACAATGGAAAAAGGCAACTGTTAGGGAAGATAAAATTGGAAAGAGTCTTCCAGCTCTCCTCTTTTTTTTTCTGCTGGTTGCCTGATAGGTAGCATGGTCTGGGGACAGGCACAGCCTGTATCTGACTCGTGCAAATCAAAGCATCTGCTGCTGCCTGCTCTCCTCTCTGAGGGGTGTGTGAGGCACAGGGACATGTCACCATGACAGCTTGTACTTTCAGTAATGACTCCAAGATCAATGGAAGGGAAGATGAGGAAGAAAGGGATTTAATTTTCAGATCAACAGATTACACAGGTACACAAAGCATTCCCTGTCACACAGACGCTGTCACCTCGCTCCCTTCCATCCTGCAGCTGAGGTGGCAGCAAAACGCTCTCCCGTGGCCCAATTCTCCTTCCTTCACCCCCTCTGGGACCCTCAAAGCCCCCACCAGACTTTTATGTATATGTGGAAGAGAGAGAAAGCTGATGGAATATTTCCCTTGCTCTTTGGGGACTTTGCTTGCCCTGATAGTATAGAATAGAATTAACCAGGTTAGAAAAGACCTTCATCAAGTCCAACCTATCACCCAGCACCATGTAATCAACTAAACCATGGCACCAAGTGCCACATCCAGGCTCTTCCTAAACACCTCCAGGGATGGGGACTCCACCACCTCCCTGGGCAGCACATTCCAATGGCCAATGACTCTTTCTGGGAAGAACTTCTTCCTCACATCCAGCCTAAACCTCCCCTGGCACAGCTTGAGACTGTGTCCTCTTGTTCTGGTGCTGGCTGCCTGGGAGAAGAGACCACTCCCCACCTGGCTACAACCTGCCTTCAGGGAGCTGTAGAGAGCAATAAGGTCACCCCTGAGCCTCCTCTTCTCCGGGCTAAGCAACCCCAGCTCCCTCAGCCTCTCCTCACAGGGCTGTGCTCCAGACCCCTCCCCAGCTTTGTTGCCCTTCTCTGGACACCTTCCAGCCTCTCAACCTCTTTCCTAAACTGAGGAGCCCAGAACTGGACACAGGACTCAAGGTGTGGCCTGAGCAGTGCTGAGCACAGGGCAGAATGAGCTCCCTGCTCCTGCTGGCCACACTGCTCCTGATCCAGGCCCAGATTTGCAAAACACAGGAGAGGAGCACAAAGAAAGAGGAATACTAAGAACCTAGGGGAAAATCAACCCATAGCAACTACATCCTGACATATGGGTCTTGGGGAGTACAAGGGCAAAACCTAATGATCAGATGTCCTGGAAGTGTTCAAAGCCAGGTTAGATGGGGGCTTAAGCAGCCTGGGCTAGTGGAAGGTGTCCAACCTCCAACAGGAGGTTGGAACTAGATGATCTTTAAGGTCCCTTCCAATCCAAACCATTCCATGATGTTTTGAAGGCCGGGCTGGATATGGCTCTGAGCAACCTGATCTAGTGTGAGAGGTCCCTGCCCATGGCAGAGGGGTTGGAACTGGAAGATCCTTGGGGTCCCTTCCAACCCTAACAATTCTATGATTCTACATTTCTGTGATAAAGAAGTGAAACTATTAGGGCAAGCCTGAACTGGAGAGCCCAGGAGGAGAGCAGGGTGATGAGCACATGCAAGGAGGCAGAACATCCCCCCCCTGCCCTTCATGGGACCTTTCAGTGCTGCTCTAGCTCACCCACAGCTGCAGGATGGGGAGCAGCAGGTTGAAGAACACAGCTTCCCACCACCCTGAGCTTCTGCTCATTAGCTGAGGATTTTTTGGAGGCCTCATTCAGGACCCAATTCAGCTGAAACATCAACTTAAGCAACCATCCCTTCCAGTCAGCACCGAGCTGCTGCTCAGCATTGGGTTAGGAGATTTTCCAAGCTTGCTGGTTAAAGCCCCACTTAAAAGAGTTTCCCCCATTCTCAGGAGCCTCATGATTTACTGTAGCTCTGACTTCAACTCATATATGTTTTGCATTTCCAGGCATGATGTAATGAGGTTTCTGTGGTCCACAGAGCTTTCTCACTGAGCCTCTGGCTGATGCAGCCAGCACCAACAGCTGCACACAAGCACTTACAGAGAACTTTTCAACATTTCACATGAGATGCTCCAAAAACAGTCACAAACCCCACCCCAGACTAGCTCAAGTGTTGAAAGTCAGGGCTAAAATGGGTCAGGCACAACAGGTTTATGTTCTGGTGGAGCCCAACTCTGTGCTCTGTGTTTAGTTTGGAAAAGAGGAGGCTGAGGAGAGAGCTCATTGCTGTCTACAACGACCTGAAAGGAGGTTGCAGTGAGGCTGGTGGTGGTCTCTTCTCAGAGCTAATTAGTGATAGAACAAGAGGGAATGGCCTCAAGCTGTGGCTGGGGAGGTTTAGACTGGACAGTAGGAAGAAGTTTACCACAGCAAGGTAGTCAGGGATTGGGAATGTGCTGCCCAGGGGGGTGGTGGAGTCACCGCCCCTGGATGTGTTTCAAGGTGGTTTGGATGTAGTGCTTGGGGCTATGGTTTAAGGGTGATCCTTGTAGAGCAGGCTGCTCTCCTGTGCTCCAGACCTTTCAGCTGAGCAAACACACCTCTTACTGGTATTTTGTTTCAATAGATACATAAATCACTGAATCAGAGAATCATTATGGTTGGAAAAGACCTTTATGATCTTTGGGTTCAACAGTAACCCAACTACCATGACCACTAAACTGTGTCCTGAAGCACCACATCTACAGCTTCTTGAACACCCCCCCAGGGATGGTGACTCCACCACCTCCCTGGGCAGCCTGTTCCAATCCCTCATCATGCTTTCAGTACACAATTTTTTTCCTGATCTCCAAGCTAAACCTCCCCTGGCACAGTCTCAGGCCATTTCCTCTCATCCTCTCACTGATGACATGGAAGAGGCCAACACCAGCCTCATTGCAGCCTCCTGTCAAGGAGCCATAGAGAGCAATGAGTTCTTCCCTCAGCCTCCTCTTCTCCAGACTAAGCAACCCCAGCTCCCTCAACCTCTCCTTGTACAACAAGCCCTCATCAGCCACTTCCCTGGGCATGCCCCAGGGCTTTATGTCTTTCTTATACTGTGGTGGCCAGAACTGAACCCAGCAGTTGAGCTATAGCCTCACCAGGGCTGAGTACAGGGGCACGATCGTTTCCCTACTCCTCTCAGCCACTCTGCTTTTGATCATAGAATCAATAAGCTTGGAAAAGACCTCAGAGATCATCAAGTCCAACCTATGACCTAATACCCAACACCTCCTGACAACTGAACTATGACTCCAAGTGCCACATCCAAGCCTTTTTTGAACACCTCCAGGGACAGGGACTCCACCACCTCCCTGGGCAGCACATCCCAATGGCCAATTGCTCTTTCTGGGAAGAACTTTCTCCTCACCTCCAGCCTGAACCTCCCCTGGCACACCTTGAGACTGTATCCTCTTGTTCTGGTGCTGCTTGCCTGGGAGAAGAGATCAACCCCCACCTGGCTCCAACCTCCCTTCAGGTAGTTGTAGACAGCAATAAAGTCCTTCAACATCTCTCTGCTGGAGGAATAAGCAAGCAAAGAGCTGTTTGGTGATCATGGGCAGGGGGTGCCCATGCCACCCCAGCCATGATGGCTCTAAGCAGTATGGCTGGTGGCAGGAGATAAATCAGATGCCCTTTAACTCCACAGCTGAGCTCCATGCACACTCCAGCACAGCAAGCACAAGCTCTAAGCCACACTTTCACTGACAGGTGATAAATCACCTGCCCTTTTAACTTGTGTGGACCAGTTGCAAATGTAGCTAATTAGAAATGCATGCTCACTTCTGCTGGGGTAAGATTTCCTGCTTGACTTACACCAGCTCTTGGTGGGGAATGCTTGCTCTCTGGAGAAGGAAGCAGAGAATTTTGCCACAGAGCACCACGATCTCTAGTGCTCTGCAGCCTGGAGAAAGCACTGGCTGGGGGGGAGGAAAAAAAAGCAGCAGGAATAAAAAGTGACCCAAATGTTTTATGGACATAGGATGGGGAAGTGGGTCACAGGATCACAGGATGGCAGGGGTTGGAAGGGACCCAAAGAGATTAAGTCCAACCCCCCTGCCAGAGCAGGACCATAGGATCCAGCACAGGCCATACAGGAATGCATCCAGACAGGCCTTGAAAGGCTCCAGAGAAGGAGACTCCACAACCTCTCTGGGCAGCCTGCTCCAGGGCTCTGTGAGCCTCACAGTCAAGAAGTTCCCCCTTGTGTTGAGGTGGAACCTCCTGTGCTGCAGCTTACATCCATTGCTCCTTGTCCTATCCCAGGGAGCAAGTGTGTAGAGCCTGTGCCCTCCCTCCTGACCCCCAGCCCCCAGGTATTTATAGACCTTTATTAAATCCCCTCTAAGTCTTCTCTTTTCCAGACTAAAAAGCCCCAGCTCCCTGAGCCTCTCCTCCTAGGGCAGTGCTCCAGTCCCCTAATCATCCTTGTAGCCCACTGCTGGACCCTTTCCAGCAGATCCCTGTCCCTCTTGAGCTGGGGAGCCCTGGTAGCAAGTCCAGCAGGTACAGTTTGCACATGTAAAACCAGCACTATCACCAGCAGCCTTCCCTGAAAATACCAAAACAAGAACAGCCAAGTCTTTCTTGGGGCTGTACAACAGAGCTTCTGCCTTTCACAGAACCCCAGCATGGGAGGGGTTGGAAGGGACCTCTGGAGATCCCCCAGTCCAAACCCCCTGCTAGAGCAGGGGCACCCACAGCATCTTGCCCAGGATCACAATGTCCAGGTGGGTTTGGAATCTCTCCAGACAAGGAGACTCCACAACCTCTCTGGGCAGCCTGCTCCAGGCCTCCAGCACCTTCACACCACAGAAATTTCTCCTCCTGTTCAGAGTGAACATCCTGGGTTCCAGGCTGTGCTTGTTGCTCCTTGTCCTGTCACTGGCACCACTGAAAAGTTTCTGGCCCCATCCTCTTGCTCCTCACCCTTTAGCCCTTGCTGAGCATTGATCAGATCCCCTTTGGGGCTGACTTCTCCAGGCTCAACAGCCCCAGGGCTCTCAGCCTTCCCTCCTTACAGAGATGCTCCAGGCCCCTCAGCATCTTTGTAGCTTCTGCTGGATGGGCTCTTGAACTGGGGAGCCTACAACTGGACTCAATAGTCCAGATGTGGTCTCACAAGGGCAAAGTAGTGTGGGAGGAGAACCTCCCTTGACCTGCTGGCCACACTCCCCTAAATGCACCCCAGGAGACCATTGGCTCCCATTTCCAATTGGCTCACCTGGAATGGGTCGTCCAGGGAGGTGGTCGAGGCCCTGTCCCTGGGGGTGTTTAAGCCCGGGCTGGATGAGGCTCTGTCCAGCCTGATCTAGTGTGGGGTGTCCCTGCCCATGGCAGGGGGGTTGGAACTAGATGGTCCTTGTGGTCCCTTCCAACCCTGAATGAAACTATGAAACTATGAAAACTCCAAGTTCCACATGTTGCCTTGCAAACACCTTTAAAAGCTGCTTTCTAACTGCTTCTGGGGGTCTTTCCCTAAGCCCTGGGCACTCTCAGCCTCTTGAGGACCACCCCCATGACCCTCCTGTGGCACTGGTACAGGAGAACTCCCCATTGCCCCTCTGCATCCTCCAGCATCCTCTCTGCTGGCTGCTGGTAAGGGGACTGGCCCCCCACTCCCCTCAGCCTGCTTTCCAAAGCCCACCCCACGATCTGTTCTTCTCCTCATTTAGGCAAATTACATCACCTCCCATTTCCCAGGCTTTTGTCCCTGTTTGTCTATGGGCAGCTTTGTGCTGCCAGTCCTATTTCCAGCTCTGCTACAAAAGGGGCATTTGTGAAAATATTCCATGACTGCAGAAGATTCATAACAGCTTCAGAAACCCAGTGATAATCATCATAATTTTTTAGCACTTGTCTGCCAGGCAGGGTGAGCAGCAGGGATGAGTCCCTGCTATCTGCAGCAGCAATGTGTGATACATTCTATTTTTCCCCCCACTTTCCCCTCTACAAACTTCAATTATTAATGATGGAATTTTCCCCCCCCTGCCTTTTCTTCCCTTGGTGTGAAAAACCTGCCATTCACAGAGGCACAGTACAGTAGGGGTTGCAAGGGACCTCTGGAGATCATTGAGTCCAACTCCCCCTGCCAAGGCAGGTCACACAAGGAAACATCCAGGTGGGTTTTGAATGTCTCCAGGGATGGAGACTCCAGCACCTCTCTGGGAAGCCTGCTCCAGGGCTCTGTCACCCTTAAAAAAGAGAAGTTCTTCCTCATATAATCAGTGCAGCTTGAGACTGTGTTCCCTTGTCCTGGTGCTGGGTACCTGGGAGAAGAGACCAACCCCCACCTGACTACAATCTCCCTTCAGGGAGTTGGAGAGAGCAAGAAGGTCTCCCCTGAGCCTCCTCTTCTGCAGGCTAAGCAACCCCAGCTCCCTCAGCCTCTTCTCACAGGGATGTGCTCCAGACCCCTCCCCAGCCTCGCTGCCCTTCTCTGGACATGTCCAAGACTCTCAATGTCCTTCTTAAATAGAAGGGCCCAGAACTGGACACCGGACTCAAGGTGTGGCCTAACCAGTGCTGAGCACAGGGCACAATGACTTCCCTGCACCTGCTGGCCACACTATTCCTGCTGCAGGCCAGGATGCCCTTGGCCTTCTTGGCCCCCTGGGCACACTGCTGGCTCATGTTCAGCTTATTATCAACCAGTACGCCCAGGTCCCTTTCTGCCTGGCTGCTCTCCAGATCCTGTGCCAGGGGAGGTTTAGGCTGGATGTTAGGATGAAATTCTTCAGAGAAAGAGAGATTGGCCATTGGGATGTGCTGCCCAGGGAGGTGGTGGAGTCACCAGCACTGGAAGTGTTTAGGAAGAGCCTGGATGAGGCTCTTGGTACCATGGTTTAGTTGATCAGATGGTGTTGGGCCATAGGTTGGACTTAATGATCTTGAAGGTGTTTTCCAACCTATTCTATTCTATTCTATTCTATTCTATTCTATTCTATTCTATTCTATTCTATTCTATTCTACTCTACTCTACTCTACTCTACTCTACTCTACTCTACTCTACTCTACTCTACTCTACTCTTCATACAGAACCATAGAGTGTTAGGGGCTGGGAGGGACCTCCATAGATCCATCAAGTCCAATCCCCCTGCAAAGCAGATCGCCTAGGGCAGGCCACAGAGGAACGCATCCAGGTGGGGTTTGAAAGTCTCCAGAGAAGGAGACTCTGCAACACCTGCTGCAGGGCTCCAGCACCCTCACAGTAAAGAAGTTTTTCCTCATGTTGAAGTGAAACCTCCTGGGTTCCAGCTTGTAGCTGCTGTTCCTTGCCCTGTCACAGGGCACCACTGAAAAGAGCCTGGCCCCTTCATCTTGACACCCACTCCTCATTTATTTATAGACATTCATGAGATTCCTTCTCAGCCTTCTCCAGACTAAACAGCCCCAGGGCTCTCAGTCTTTCTTCATAAGAGAGATGTTCAAGTCTCTCCATCATCCTTGTGGCTTTCTGTTGGACTCTCTCCAGTAGATCCCTGACTCTCTTGAACTGGGGACCCCAAAACTGGAGACACTTTAGATGGAACTTTCTATGTTCAAGCCTGTGCCAGCTACCCCTTGGATACCACTGAAAACAGCCTGGTCCCATCCTCTTGCCACCCCCACCCCCCTTTAAGTATTGATCAGCATTGATGAGATTCCCACTCAGGTTTGTCCTTTCCAAACCCCAAAACCCCACTTCTCTCAGTCTTTCCTCACAAGGGAGGTGATGCAGTCCCTTCAGCATCTAACGCTCCTCATCTGCACGTAGATGAGGTTCTCTGCCTCTCCCCATTGATCCAGCCAGCCAGAGGTACTCTCTAACTTAATCTGATGTCAAGCCACGATGTGTCCTGTAGGGACTCCGAGCTGTAGATCTTCCTGCTATCAATATGTCACCAGAATGAGCTGCAGGCACTCGCAGGTCACTCGATGAGCTCCGCGGGGCACGCAGGGCACCGGCAGCCTGCTGCCTTGCTGCTTGTGATTGATGACACCAAAAATCAGCCAGGGCAGAGGGTTGTCAGTCCAGCCTGGAGACAAGGGACGTGCTGATGGGCTTTGCTCTCCACATGTGCTGTGTCCCAACTTGTGACATGTTTCACACACTTTCCCATTCCAAAAATTCAGTGCAATATTCCTACCACTAGCATCAGGCAACAGAAAAGAAGTAGGACCTCTTCCAACTCTCCCTTCCTGCAGGCTTGTCCTGCTGCTCCCACTGCCTTAGGTGAGCAACCAGAGCCAAAAGAGAGTCCTTGGAGCCTTATCACAGGGGAAAATACCCATGCAGGACAGCAGGCAGGATCTGTCTGCAGAGGGACAGCATCAGACCTCTGCAGTCATTCAAAGCTCATAGAAACATAGAATGGTCCAGGCTGGAAGGGACCTCCAGAGGTTATCCAGTCCAACCTCCCCACAGTCAGCAGGGACATCCCCAACTAGATCAGGTTGCTCAGAGTCCTGTCAAGCCTTATCTTGAATATCTCCAGGGATGTGGCCTCCACCATCTCTCTGTTCCAGTGTCCCACTACCCTCATAGTGAAAAACTTGTTCCTAGCATCCAATCTAAACCTGCTCTGCTCTAGTTTGAAGCCATTGCCCCTCATCCTGTGGCTGCAGGCCTTTGCAAACAGTCTCTCCCCATTCTTCTTGTAGCCCCCTTCAGGTACTGGCAGGCTGCTCTAAGGTCTCCCTGGAGCCTCCTCTTCTCCAGGCTGAACACCCCCAGCTCCCTCAGCCTGTCCTTGTAGCAGAGCTGCTCCAACCCCAACTCACCTGGATGCCATCCTGTGCAACCTGCTCTAGGTGAACTTGCTCTGGCAGGGGGGTTGGACTAAATGATCTCCAGAGTTGCCTTCCAACCTGACTGTCACAACACAATCTATGCTGGGGATCAAGGCTCTTTGCTCACTCTGAGCTGGTTTCTGCACACCATGGCCAGCCAAGACACCCCAAGCCAAGCAAGAGCCTTTGTTGTTTAAATGCATTCCCTTCTGCCTGGTTTATGCCTTCTTTCTGCCCACCATCTCCCTTTCTTCACACACACACACACAATGTGGGCCTTAAGAGGTCACACTCTCCCTCCCCGCCTGCCCCCCTCAGGTATTATCTCTTATCTACCTGGTTGAATCCCATGTTGCTGTTGGTTGCTCATCATGGGCAAGATCATAGAATCCTAAAGTGTTAGGGGTTGGAAGGGACCTCTAAAGATCATCAAGTCCAATCCCCACTGCCAAAGCAGGATCACCCAGGGCAGGTCACACAGGAACACATCCAGGTGGGTTTTGAAAGTCTCCAGAGAAGGAGACTCCACAGCCTCTCTGGGCAGCCTGCTCCAGTGGTCTGTGACCCTCACAGTGATGAAGTTTCTCCTCATGTTGAGGTGGAACCTCCTGGGTTCCAGCTTCTACCCATTGTTCCTTGTCCTGCCACAGGGCACCACCACAAAAAGCCTGGCACCTTCATCTCAACACCCATCCCTGAGATATTCATGCACATTCATAAGATCCCCTCTCAGCTTTCTCCTCTCAAGACTAAACAGCCTCAGTTCTCTTAGGCTGGGTGTTAGGAAGAAGTTCTTCCCAGAAAGAGAGATTGGCCATTGGGATGTGCTGCCCAGGGAGGTGGTGGAGTCACCATCCCTGGAGGTGTTTAGGAAGAGACTGGATGGGGTGCTTGGTGCCATGGTTTGGTTGATTAGATGGTGCTGGGTGATAGGTTGGACTTGATGATCTCAGAGGTATCTTCCAACCTGGTCTGGTCTGGTCTGGTCTGGTCTATTCTATTCTATTCTATTCTATTCTATTCTATTCTATTCTATTCTATTCTATTCCATTCCATTCCATTCCATTCCTATTCCTATTCCTATTCCTATTCCTATTCCTATTCCTATTCCTCTTCTGTGTTCTATTCTCTCTCTTTCTTCACAGCAGAGATGGCCAAGACCCTTCATCATCCTCACAGCTCCCCACTGGAGTCTCTCCAACAAATCCCTGTCTCTCTGGGGAGGCCAAAACTGGATACAGTATTCCAGGCCAAGCCAGCCAAGCCAGGCTGTCTCACCACTCTCCCACAGTGTGGCACTATGTCAGGGATGCTGAGGCCACCAAGGATGGCCAGATGAGCTCCTTGGTGCCAGGACTAATGACAGTGAAAATTAAGCAGGAGCCATCTTCTGAGTGCCAGCTTGGGTGGCCTTGCTCTCAGTGCCAGCCTGGGAAGTAGCAGCTGTTGACCCCACAGTGTTAGGGATTGCCCCAGGGTGGGGGAATGCCACAGCCTATGGCAGCCTGCAGAGCCTTGGCTCTCAGCAGCTCTGGAGGTTGTTCTGTAAGACGTGTGACATCTCTGGAGGGGCAGTTCATGCTTAATTTTCTCCATCATTAGTCCTGGCACTGGGGG
Source organism: Melanerpes formicivorus (assembly GCF_026170545.1). Taxonomy (NCBI): domain Eukaryota; kingdom Metazoa; phylum Chordata; class Aves; order Piciformes; family Picidae; genus Melanerpes; species Melanerpes formicivorus. The sequence goes on along the minus strand of NW_027142371.1, from coordinate 217,594 downwards.
GCTCACATCAAGCATGAGCCAAGACTCACAGAGCTGCTGCCTCCTGTGCTCATGAGGGGTGACAGGGCTGCACTGCTCCTTTCATCTCCTGCTGTCAGAGACCACCACATTAACCCCTGAACTAAAGCTTGGCCTCAAATCCCCAGGAAATCCCCACACAAGCTCATGGCTTCCCAGAGCACACCAGAGCTTCTCTGTGGTCCTTTCCAAACAGATCACAGGATATTAAAGGTTGGAAGGGACCTCCAAAGGTCACCAAGTCCTACCCCCTTGCCAGAGCAGGACCATGGAATACAGCACAGGTCACACAGGAACACATCATTGAATCATTGAATCAATCAGGTTGGAAAAGACCTCAAAGATCATCCAGTCCAACCTATTAACTAATCCCTAACACCTCCTGACAACTAAACCAGGGCTCCAAGCGCCACATCCAATCCTCTTTTGGACACCTCCATGGACAGGGACTCCACCACCTCCCTGGGCAGCACATTCCAATAGCCAATCTCTCTTGCTGGGAAGAACTTTCTCCTCACCTGCAGCCTAAACTTCTCCTGGCGCAGCTTGAGACTGTGTCCTCTGGTGCTGGTTGCCTGGGAGAAGAGACCAACCCTCACCTGGGTTGGGTCCAGATCCAGATGGGTCTCGAAAGTCTTCAGAGAAGGAGAACTCCACAACCTTTGTGGGCAGCCTGTTCCAGTGCTCTCTGAGCCTCACAGTCAAGAAGTTCCTCCTCATGTTGAGGTGGAACCTCCTGTGCTGTAATTTCCACCCATTGGCCCTTGTCCTATCCCAGAGTGCAACTGAGCAGAGCCTCTTGACCCCCAGCCCTCAGATTAAATGCTTTCTCAGTCTTTTCTTCTCCAGACTATCCACCCCCAGGGCTCTCAGCCTCTCCTCACAGGGCATTCCCTATTGACATTGCTTCTGGTGCCTGCCCCAAGCCCAGCTCCTGGTCCCGCTTCGTCTCACTGTGGCCAAGTCCAGCCCATGCCAGCTGCTGGAGAAAGTGTCCACCAGCATCTGGAACTCACTTCCCAGGCTGAGGAATCCCCTAATTCCTGGAGGAATCACAGATACTCTGAGGAGAAAAGCTGTTGCCCATCGGGGTGTGGGTGAGAGCAGGACCACCCAGGCTGCTGCTCAGGGGGTGGCTCCAGCGAGCAGAGGCAAAGGGAAGGCTGTTTTGGGGCATTCAGCTCATGCATAGCTCTCCCAGCACAGCACCATCTCCCTTTGCACAGGAATGGGCCTCACACAGGAATAAAGCCCTGGAAATGCACCCAAGCCAGCCCCGAATGGCTGCCAGCCCTGCACAAAGGGAGCAGCCTCAGATCTCCTGACACAGCCTTGGTCTCCAGCTCAGAGGCAGCTCTGACCTCATTGTTTTGCTCTACCAAAGCAACCAAGCCAGTGCCACTTGGTCCATGGAATCACAGATTGGGTTGGGTTGGGTTGGGTTGGAAGGGACCTTTAAAAACCATCCAGTCCATCTCCCCTGCAGTCAGCAGGGACATCTGCAACTAGAACAGGTCACTCAGAGCCCCAAACAACCTCACCTGCAATGTTTCAGGCATGCAGCATCTACCACCTATCTCTCTGGGCAATCTGGGCCAGGGTCTCACCACCATCAGTATCAAACATTTCTCCTCTCTCCAGTCTGAATCTCCCTCTTTCAGTTCAAACCACCACTCCTTGTCCTGTCACAACAGGCCTTGCTTAAAAGCCTGCCCCCAGCTTTCTGATCAACCTCTTTAAGCACTGAAAGGCTACCTGAAGGCTCTCCCTGAAGCCTTCTCTTCTCCAGGCTGAACCACAGCTCTGTCAGCCTGGCCTCACAGCAGAGGGCTTCCAGCTCTCCCATCATTGCTGTGGCCTCTTCTGGCCCTGCCCCAACAGCTCCATGTCTGTGCTGTGCTGAGGAGTCCAGAGCTGGCCCAGCACTGCAGGTACAGCAGAGGGGCAGAATCTTCTCCCTCCTGCTGGTGCCCATGCTGCTGGGGATCAGCCCAGGACACAGCTGGCTCTTGCCTGAGAGCATCACCAGGGTTGCAAGAGGCAAGGCTGCAAGCCTGTTCTCCAAGGACATTCAAGACCCCATCTGTCCCCAAAGGAGTCAGGAGTCTGATGCAACTTCAGTTACCTTCACAAAAAATCAAAGCCAACCAGAAGGCCTCACAGAGGCAACAGGACCGCACAGTCCAAAGCCAGCTCGAACTCCCCAGCTCTCCTGGAGGAGCAGCACTCCTTCTCAAGGTTATCTTTATGGCTGTAACCTATTTTTGCTGGATGCTTATCCCTATTACAGGAAGGATCTGGAGGTGCTGAAAGGTGTCCAGAGAAGGGCCATGAGGATGAGCAGAGGGCTGGAGCTGCTCTGCTATGAGGACAGACTGAGGGAGTTGGGGTTGTGCAGGCTGGAGAGGAGGAGGCTCTTTGGAGACCTAATTGTGGCCTTCCAGTATCTGAAGGGGGCTCCAAGAAAGCTGGGGAGGGACTTTTGAGGGTGTCAGGGAGTGATAGGACTGGGGGGGGATGGAGCAAAACTGGAAACGGGGAGATAAAGTTTGGATGTTAGGAAGAAGTTGTTGCCCATGAGGGTGGTGAGAGCCTGGCACAGGTTGCCCAGGGAGGTGGTGGAAGCCTCCTGCCTGGAGGTGTTTGCAGCCAGGCTGGATGTGGCTCTGAGCAACCTGCTGTAGTGTGAGGTGTCCCTGGCCATGGCAGGGGGATTGGAATTGGCTGAGCCTTGAGGTCCCTTCCAACCCTGACAATTCTCTGGTTCTATGGTGATTTGGAATCAGTCCCTCCCCTCCAGTGAGTGCAGTTACAGCCATCTTCAGACCAGGCCTTTGAGGTCTTTTGCAGCCCATGAGCTGAGCCTCCTCCCTAAAAGCAAACAAATCCAAAACAGTTTCAGGAAACATCAGAGAAGCCAAACTTGTTGGGACTCAAAACCTGACCACAGATAACCAGATGGAGCAGTGAGCAAGTTAGAACAGAATCCAGACTTGAACTCACTGGAACCGTTTTGGAGGGCTCATAAACACACCAGCTCTTGGGGCATCTAGCATCCTTAAAGCCAAGAGTGAGTGGGTTATCCTCAGAGCTGCTGTGGTGGGAGCTGTTGTGATGCCCTGCTGCAGCTGCTGCCTGCAGCCAGGTGTTGGATAATCAACTGAGCACAGAGGCTCTGATAGTTGTTAGCACTGTGATGAGTGCAAGCAGCCGGCATCAGCAGACCCCCCCGCTTCCCCCACCCCCCAAACAGAGGAGCAGGCAGAGCTTCACACAGTCATGGATTCATCCTCCTCCTGCTGCTGAAGAGAGGCTCACATCCTCAATCCCGGAGCTGGATAGTTATAGAATCAGGGAATTGTCAGGGATCTCAAGGCTCAGCCAGTTCCAAGCCCCCTGCCATGGCCAGGGACACCTCACACCACAGCAGGTTGCTCACAGCCACATCCAGCCTGGCTGCAAACACCTCCAGGCAGGAGACTTCCACCACCTCCCTGGGCAACCTGTGCCAGGCTCTCACCACCCTCATGGGCAACAACTTCTTCCTTATATCCAATCTGAATCTCCCCATTTCTAGTTTTGCTCCATTCCCCCCCCCCCCCCCCCCCCCCCCAATCCTATCACTCCCTGACACCCTCAAAAGTCATAGAATCAATAAAAGCCCCTCCCCAGCTTTCTTGAAGCCCGCTTCAGATCCTGGAAGGCCACAAGGTGGTCTCCTCAGAGCCTTCTCCTCTCCAGACTGAACAACCCCAACTCCCTCAGTCTGTCCTCATAGCAGAGCAGCTCCAGCCCTCTGCTCATCCTCCTTGTGGCCCTTCTCTGGACACCTTCCAGCACTTCCAAATCCTTCCTCTAACAGAGGCTCCAAAACTGGACACAGAACTCCAGCTGTGGTCTCAACAGAGCAGAGTAGAAGGGGAGAATCCTCTCCCTGACCCTGCTGGCTATGCTTCTCTTGCTCAGCCCAGGCTCTGCTTGGCTCTCTGGGCTGCAAGTGCTCACTGCTGGCTCCTGCTGAGCTTCTCCTCCACCAGCACTCTCAGGTCCTTTTCTTCAGGAATAATTTGTCAGCATGATTGGGATTTAGGTGTTCAAAAAGGGATTGGATATGGCACTTGGAGCCATGGTTTAGTAGTCAGGAGGTCCTGGGTGACAGGTTGAACTTGATGATCTTTGAGGTCTTTTCCAACCTTATTGATTCCACGACTCCAGTAGCCAGTTTGCTTTAGGAGCTTCTTTCTCACACCAGCTGAACCTGTCATCATTCCATGGTTTGTGTTGCCCCTCTTGCTGAAGATTATGACCTGCCCAGGGAGATGGTTGAGGCCCCTTCCCTGGAGATATTCAAAGTGAGGTTCAACAGGGCTCTGGGGTAACCTGGTCTAATTGAGGATGTCCCTGCTTAGTGCAGAGGGGGTTGGACTGGATGACCTTTGGAGGTCCCTTCCAACCCAGCCCATTCCACGATCCTATGATTCTGATTCTCTTCCTGGGGTTTCACTTTGCTCTGGGTCACCACGTGTGGATCCCTCCTGGGGGCTGTCGTTTGAAGCTTTTGTGCGGCACTCTGCCACACCAGCGTCCAAGCTGCATAAATAAGTCACACATCTGCTCCCTGTAGTCCTTGCTAAAAAGACAGAGCCCTGCTCATCTCATCTCCTGTCATGTAGCACTGACTGATAGGTTGGACTCGATGATCTCAAAGGTCTTTTCCAACCTGGTTTATTCTATTCCTCTCCTCTCCGCTCGGCACCGAACCTCTCCGAACCTCTCCTCTCCAGCACTGACCTTGCCCCCACTGTCTGCTGTGTCACCAGTTTCCCTGGCACACAGCCCCGGGGCTGGAGCCGGCGTTTGGCTTCTCCTCGCAGGGCTTTTTGCGCTGCTTCCCTCATCCCCCTTTAGACAGGGCTGCCCCTCTCCCACCGCAGGTCCCTGCTGCGGCGCTGAGCTGTCTGCCCGAGGGTAGCAAGTGACTCTAATGCGGCTCACAGGGCAGCAGTCGCTCGCTCCAAAGGTTTGCTCAGCTAACAGGATCGCTGCAAACACCTCCTGCCTCCTGGAAAGGCTTAAATCAACAGCCAAAGGCTGCCCAGCGGGGAGGTGGCTGCCCTCGGAGCCCCATGCTGGTCCGGAGCCACGTGCCACACACAGAAGCATTAAAAGCTAATTGGCCTTAAATCCTCCAATCCTCCCTGCTTGGGAATTCACAGCCCTTCCCCATCAGATCCTGCATTTGCATAGAACAGAATCGGAGAATCCTTTTTTTAAGCTGGAAAAGAGCTTTAAGATCGTTGTGTCCAACCCTTACCCTCAGCCTGCCAGGTCACCACTAAACCCTGCTCCTCAGCACCGCATCTCCACAGCTTTCCAATGCCTCCAAGGACAGGGCCTCCACCACTGCCCTGGGCAGCCTGTTCCAGGGTTTGGCAACCCTTACATTGAACAAAGTATTCCTCACGTCCAACCTAAACCTCCCCTGGCACAATGTGAGGCAGTTTCCTCTTCTCTTCTCTCCTCTTACTTGGGAGAAGAGGCAAACTCCAACCTGGCTCCATCAAATTTGATCTTGAATGTCTTTAGGAGCGAGGCCTCAGCCACCTCTCTGGGCAGCCTGTTCCAGTATTTCACTACCCTCACAGTAAAGAGTTTCCTCTTGATGTCCAACTTCAATCTCCCCTGCTCCAGTTTCAGACCATTGCTCCTCATCCTGTCACTGCAGGCCCTTCTGAACAGTCCCTCCCCAGCTTTCCTGCAGGTCTTCTTCAGATATTGAAATGCAGCTCTAAGGTCTCCCTAGAGCCTTCTCTTTTCCACACTGAAGAACCCAAATTCCCCTAGCCTGTCTTTGTAAGAGAGATGCTCCAGCCTCTGATCATCTCTGTGGCCCTCCTCTGGACCCTCACCATCAGGTAGGTCCATGTCCTGCTTGTGTTGGGGACCCAATAGCTGGACACAATACTCCAGCTGAGTCCCACCAGAGCAGAGGAGAGTGGCACAATCACATCTCTCAACCTGCTGGCCACGCTTCATTTGGCTGCACACTGCAAGGAGGCGGCATTCACTTACTCAGCTGCACACCAGTCACATCAGAGCCAACAGATAGGATAGGATAGGATAGGATAGGATAGGATAGGATAGGATAGGATAGGATAGGATAGGATAGGATAGGATAGGGTAGAATAGAATAGAATAGAATAGAATAGAATAGAATAGAATAGAATAGAATAGAATAGAATAGAATAGAATAGAATAGAATAGAATAGAATAGAATAGAATTAACCAGGTTGGAAAAGACCTTCAAGATCATCAAGTCCAACCTATCACCCAGCACCATCTCATCAACTAAACCATGGCACCAAGTGCCTCATCCAGGCTCTTCCTAAACACCTCCAGTGATGGTGACTCCACCATCACCCTGGGCAGCACATTCCAATGACGAATGACTCACTCAGTGAAGACATCGAAACACTTGAAGGTGTCCAGAGAAGGGCAACAAGGCTGGGGAGAGGCCTTGAGCACAGCCCTGTGAAGAGAGGCTGAGGGAGCTGGGGTTGTTTAGCCTGGAGAAAAGGAGGCTCAGGGGTGACCTCATTGCCCTTTACAACTACCTGAAAGGTGGTTGTAGCCAGGAAGGGGTTGGTCTCTTCTCCCAGGCAACCAGCATCAGAACAAGAGGACACAGTCTCAAGCTGTGCCAGGGGAGGTTTAGACTCGAGGTGAGGAGGAAGTTCTTCACCGAGCGAGTCGTTCGTCATTGGAATGTGCTGCCCAGGGAGGTGGTGGAGTCCCCATCCCTGGAGGTGTTCAAGAGGGGATTGGATGTGGCACTTGGTGCCATGGTCTAGTCATGGGGTCTGTGTTGATAGGTTGGACTCGATGATCCTCGAGGTGCTTTCCAACCTAAGTTATAGTTTCATAGTTTCATTCAGGGTTGGAAGGGACCACAAGGATCATCTAGTTCCAACCCCCCTGCCATGGGCAGGGACACCCCACACTAGATCAGGCTGGACAGAGCCTCATCCAGCCTGCTCTTAAACACCCCCAGGGACGGGGCCTCGACCACCTCCCTGGACAACCCATTCCAGGGTTTCACCACTCTCATGGGGAAGAACCTCCTCCTCACATCCAGCCTGAATCTCCCCACCTCCAGCTTCATTCCATTCCCCCTAGTCCTATCACTACCTGAGATCCTGAGAAGTCCTTCCCCAGCCTTCCTGTAGGCCCCCTTCAGATACTGGAAGGCGACAATTAGGTCACCTCGGAGCCTTCTCTTCTGCAGACTGAACAGCCCCAACTCCTTCAGTCTGTCCTCATAGGAGAGGTGCTCCAGCCCTCTGATCATCCTCGTGGCCCTTCTCTGGACACGTTCCAGCACCTCCACATCCCTCTTGTAATAGGGGCTCCAGAACTGGACACAGTACTCCAGGTGGGGTCTCACCAGGGCTGAGTAGAGGGGGAGGATCACCTCCCTCGACCTGCTAGCCACACTTCTCCTGATGCAGCCCAGGATCTGATTGGCTTTGCGGGCTGCAAGTGCACACTGAGAGCTCATGTTGAGCTTTTTGTCCACCAGCACCCCCAAGTCTCTCTCCTCAGGGCTATCCTCCAGCCAGTCCCTGCCCAGCCTGTATTTGTGCCTGGATTGCCTCGACCCAGATGCAGGACCCTGCACTTGCTCTTATTG